>NC_052509.1:34386912-34686912 GCF_014356525.2 Nilaparvata lugens
AAATAAGGACGCAGTGCTTTCGCACTGCAAAAAGGATGCCGTGCTTTCGCACTGCCGGGGCGCCGTGCTTCTGCACTGCCAGGAACGCCATGCTTTCGCATCGCAAAAAGGACGCTGTGCTCCCGCACTGCAGAGTTGCCGTGTTTCCACACTGCCGAGGACGCCGTGCTTCCGCACTGCAATGAGACGCCGTGCTGTCGCACTGCAAAAATAAGGATGCGGTGCTTTCGCACTGCAAAAAGGATGCCGCGCTTTTGCACTGCCCGGGGCGCCATGCTTCCACACTGCCAGGAACGCCATGCTTTCGCATTGCAAAAAGGACGCCTTGCTCCCGCACTGCAGAGTTGCTGTGTTTCCACACTGCCGAGGACGCCGTGCTTCCGCACTGCAGATGAGAGTCGCGGTGCTCTCGCACTGCCAGGGGGGGAGGGTAACACAAAATACGAAAAGAAAACGAGGTGAACCACACCTCAGACCGGTTCTGAGAACCTGAGTAGCATTGCAAGGGAACGCCGTGCTTCCGCACTGCAATGAGACGCAGTGCTGTCGCACTGCAAAAATAAGGACGCGGTGCTTTCGCACTGCCTGGGGCGCCGTGCTTCCGCACTGCCAGGAAACGCTATGCTTTCGCATCGCAAAAAGGACGCCGTGCTCCCTCACTGCAGATATGCCGTGTTTCCACACTGCCGAGGACGCCGTGCTTCCGCACTGCAGATGAGAGTCGCGGTGCTCTCACACTGCCAGGAGGGGAGGGTAACACAAAATATAAAAAGAAAACGAGGTGAACCACACCTCAGACCGGTTCTGAGAACCTGAGTAGCATTGCAAGGGAACGCCGTGCTTCCACACTGCAATGAGGCGCCGTGCTGTCGCACTGCAAAAATAAGGAAGCGGTGCTTTCGCACTGCCGAGTCGCCGTGCTTCCGCTTTGCCCGGGACGCCGTGCTTCCACACTGCAGGTGAGAGCGCAGTGCTTTCGCACTGCCGGGGAATCGCCGTGTCACACTTGCAGGACACTGCCGGGAAGTGTCGTGCTTCGCACTGTACATAAATGGACGCCGTGCTTTCGCACTGCCGAGTCGCCGTGTCCCCACACTGCCCGGGAGGCCGTGCTTCCGCACTGCAGGTAAGAGTCGCGGTGCTCTCGCACTGCCGGGAGTGATGGGTAACACAGAGCACAGAAAATACACAAAACACAAAAACACAAAAAACACAAAAACACAGAAACACAAAAACACAGAAAAACAAAAACACAGAAACATAAAAACACAGAAACATATCGCCGGGCTTTCACCCTGCAGGCCGTGCTTGCGCACTGCGTGCCGTGCTTGCGCACTGCGTGCCGTGCTTGCGCACTGCGTGCCGTGTTTTCACACTGCCGCGGTGTTCCCACACCGCGAAGGTGTGCGTCTGTGTAATGACAATCCAGACACTCACTGACCGATGTGTCATGCTTGCGCAGGACGTTCGGACGAGCTCGCAATCTGGCTGCAGTGTTCCCACACTGCTTTGGTCAAGCTCGCGCACTACCTTTGCCGGCTTTCGCCCTGCGGGCTGGGCTTTCGCCCTGCGGGCTGGGCTTTCGCCCTGCAAAGAAAAAAAAAAGAAACCGCCGTGCTTGCGCACTGCGTGCCATGCTTGCGCACTGCGTGCCGTGCTTGCGCACTGCGTACCGTGTTTTCACACTGCTGCGGTGTTCCCACACCGCGAAGGTGTGCGTCCACGTAATGACAATCCAGACACTCACTGACCGATGTGTCATGCTTGCGCACGACGTTCGGACGAGCTCGCAATCTGGCTGCAGTGTTCCCACACTGCTTTGGTCAAGCTCACGCACTACCTTTGCCAGGCTTTCGCCCTGCGGGCCGGGCTTTCGCCCTGCATGCCGAGCTTGCGCACTGCGTGCCGTGCTTGCGCACTGCGTGCCGTGCTCTCGCACTGCCTAGCTTCGCCGAGCTTGCGCACTGCATGTGCCGGGCTTGCACCCTGCATGGCCGTGCTCTCGCACTGCCTAATTTTTCAGCATCAGACAGCTGGGATGAATCTCCACCACGACCAGGAACTCGTCGTGGTCTCAGCAATAGTCAGCTGAGATACAGCTCCAATAATACCAGGAGCCCGTCGAGGAGGTAGACTCAAGTTGCAGTCCCCCTCCTCAAGAAGAAACGTGATACACAACAATGTAACACTTCACAGGAGGCAGAAGTTGATAGAGGTGAATTGGAGTCCAGGAAAATTACCAAGTGTCAGAGTGATGGATACTCTCAGTTAGTTCAGTGTATCAGCAACTTATTGTTCACAATAAAATATGAGAGATGATAATATGATGAGGAATACTGAATTATATGGTTGACATGAAGCCACTAGTTGTGATGTTACACCACATATTTCGATTCTATATCACAATTAAATGTAGTTGAAATAATAATTCATTTTCGATCTGTTATGAGGATCTTGTTTCAATCGTGTTTCGGATGGACACGTTAAGCCGTCGGTCCCGGCTGCCTAAAAAGCAGTCGTTAGGTCATGTCAGAGGCCCTGAAATTGATCAGTTGCGACCTGAAAACTCTGACACCAGACCTGAGCCAGCCAGGTCACTCGATATTATTATTATGAGGATCTTAGCCTTCTCACTATACCATAATAATAAAATCGAAAATATAAATTTCAACTCAATATTCCACTTCTCACTGTTCATTTCAATAATGAAATCAATCACATGATTTACTTATGCAAAGTAACCATCCATTGGATATAAATGACAGTGTATTTATTATAACAGACAAAATCTGCTAATTAATTCACAATCAGTGAACATTTATTGCTCAATCTCTCTTTCTCACTTCAAGACTTATTTCACCCCGAAATAAATCTTAATTTACTTTTTCAAAGTAATTATTCACACAAGGCGTGTATAATGACACCACAGCTGTTAATCAATTCACACTCAGTAAATATTGATTTTCCGAAAAATAATCACAACAATCAGCACAAATAGTAATAATTGAATGAATTAATGCACCGTCAATAATAACTCATGATGGTAGGCTGAGTAAGAATTAGATTCACTCTCGAGACGTGATCTAATTCCAAACTAACAATAGCACTATCTAACACAGACTGACTCAATAACCGTAGAATATAGAATATCTGGAAAAACTAGAATTCACATGAATTCTATTTTATAAATTGTTATTGAAAAGGAGAAGTAATTCTCTTCTACAGACTAGAAGCTTGGCGATAGCAGTTAGCCAGTTGAGATAACATTTATCTTATCTTCACAGCACAGCACAAACAACTTTTCGATCCAACATAGAATTAATTCCAATTGAAATAATAATTATTCTATTCCAATTTATAGTAAGTCCTCCGACTTTATTTTCAAGTGAAATATTAGAAAATGTTAATCATAATCTGAAGCTAATAACCCCTGATTGTAGTAAATCTCGACTCACAATCAAACGCAATTTATTCATTCCACACGAATAATTAATTGCAACGTAATTCACTTTTATCCCACAGTATAATAACGTCTGTTAATCAACTGCATCGTAACACTTTACACGGATTAAAGCAATTACCACCAGCCTCATTAAATGATTTCAATTATTATAACCATTACCTCATGGTTACAATATTATTCGGATCACACCGATCTATAATATTTTCTAATATTCTCTATCCACTCATTTCGCCATCAACTATTTATGGCAAGTAGAAAACAAGCTACTGCAAGTTTTGTTAACCTGTACCTGGTTACAACAATATCGGTAACGTACCGATTAAGAAAATTCAGTCTAGTTGGAATCGATTTTAGCTGTTATTAACTAGTCATAGACTGTAGAAAATTTTCTTGATTATCCTTGCTTGGTCACATCTTAATATTGTAAATAAATTTCAATCTGAAATTATTGGGATTGCCTTCAGATCAAAAGAAACGTATTGATTTGTCAATAATAATTTTTTTTCCATTTAATCCAGCCAGTGCTTTATGACTGATTATATTAATTAAACTGTAATGGTTGAGTTGCCATTTAGTTTAAGTAGAACTCTATTTTATGAGAAAAATTAAACAGAATATGCTGTTTCCTTTTAATAAACTATTGACCAATTTCTTTCAATAACAATAATATTGTCAGTCTTTTAATATTTTCATCATTTTTGGAATCGTGCTAATGCTATCTTCAAAATTCGGCTAATAGATTCATGCTAATAATTCTGAATTGATTTTCTTCGATTTCTATGCAATTTTGTCTTTGACAACAAAATTTAATTTCCTCATATTAAATGGGATAATTTATGAATCAAAAATAGCTCTAAAGCTGTGATATGATTGAACTCTTATGATATTCACCCCTTCTCGCCTCTTACCTCCTTATTGGCGGCGCGTGACACCTCTCTGGTATCCCATCCTCCGGATAGGCAGCGACCCTCTATAGACTCGCTTGGCCTCCTGCTGTCCATCCGCTCGAATTCCGTCCACCTTTTCCGCAACTGCTCCATCACCATCCTCTTCCTCATCCTCGGGCAGGTGTGGCTGGAGCTTGGTGCCCTTCTCGTGCCCAGTAAACCTCTTACCGGCACTCAACATTTCCTCGACCTCATATGGGCCAGAAAATTCCGGTGCTAACTTCGCGACAAGCTGGTTAGCACCCGAGGACAGGTGACACTCCTTCCTGTAGACTAGCTGTCCAGGGTTCACCTTCCTTGTCCTCCTTTTCCAATTATAATACCGGTTGGCATTATAATTCTCGTCTCCAATATCAGAAACTACTTCCTGTGTAGTTTCCAGCACCGGCAGTCTTCTAGACTGCACTGCTCAAAGATTATTTCCAGCTCCTTGCTGAAAATTATCCTCCTTCTTCCGCCTCCGGTACCGCTTTTCCGGACAGTTGAACCTCCAGTGCCCAGCTCGTTTACAGTGCCAGCAAATGAACTTTCCACGGGCTGGAGAAATTTTCTGAGAAAGAAATTCCTCTTTTCTAGTCTTCCACACGGCTCCTACGTGTTCCTGGACTTGAGGAAATTTCTTCTTCTCCTGCTTCTTCACAGGAATAATTCCAGGTGGCTTCCTTGGCCTCCCTATGGCAGGCTGGGTTTTAACAGTAGCCAGCCTCGAGTTGATAGCTCCTTTTCCCACTTTTAGAGTTGAAATATCGTCTCGAGAGTGCTTTTTGATGAGACAAGGATCCCATTCCACTGACCGGGAATAGGGGTCTATTTTCACCCGGTGCTCACGAAGAAACTCCATACCGAGCAGAATATCTGGAGAAAGCCCATCCATTATTGTGAGTGTTGTTGATAGGGATATTCTGCCGATTTTCAGGTTGATTATAACACCACCTCGCAGACGTGCCGCCGCTCCGTTAGCCATAACAGCGCCGCGCTGCACAGGCTCTCGTTCCACTGCTTCCAAACTATTAAAAGCTTTAGAGCTAATATAGTTGGACTCTGCTCCGGTGTCGAGAAGAGCACGATACTGTCTGTCTCCTATTTCCACTGTAGTGAAGAGACGGCTGTCATCCTGGAGCTCCGGCTCTGGCTGGATTTGAAGCCTTGTTTTAACCACAGCTGTTTTATCAGAAGTCTTCTTCTGCTCTCTCTCACAGGAACAATTTGGTCGTGGCTTCCCGCACTTTGAGCAGAGTAAAACCTCCGGACACTCTGATCTCCAGTGTCCCACCTTCTTGCACTGCCAACACAAGGGTCCTTCTGTAGGCTGTTCACTCCGGCGCTGTGTAGTAGTCGTCTCCTGTCGAGGCTTGGTCTGCTTCCTCACCTCCTCCTGCTTCACAGCTCGTTGTCTCTGTTGAGCACTCTTCTCCTCGAATTAATTCGTTCATATTGCCTCGCTAAGTGTAGCAAGTCGTCGGTGGTGTACACTTCAGCCTCCCTGATGTAGAGCTTGTAGCGTGGTAAAAGATTTTTGTACAATCTCTGTACCTGGCTACTCTCTGAAAAACCACCTCTTCTCCTCATCAGCATTAGCAGCTCCTCAACATAGTCGTCTATGAGCTCGCCTTCTTTCTGCCGCCTGTCGAGAATTTCATTCTCAAGATCCTCCACATAAGTAGGTGGATAGTAACGAGACCGAAAGTCTCTCAGGAAATCGTCCCAGTGTCTCCACTGTTCTCTCCTATTCCTCATCCATAAGGAACATTTCCCCGCTAACATTTCAGGTAGCGCTGGAAATAACTGTCTGCCAGACAAGCCATATGCTTGTTGCAGCTCCTCGAGCCGCTCCATAAAACTTGGAGCATCTCCACTCCCATCATATGAGAGCCGCCACCCTCGAACCTTGTCACACACAGCACCCGGGTCCATACAGGATGTAGCAGGCACCGCTGACCTGGTAGGTGACCTCAACACATGCCTAGACATGTTATTATGCCTCTCCGGCATCTCCGGCCTCACCAGCGCAGGCTCTGCCTCCTCGCTAACTGGTGCTGGCCTTCGCGCTCCTCGACGAAGCGCCTCCTCCCCATTATCCAGAACGGGGAGCATCGCAACAATCCGCTGTCGTTGCTCCAGTAGAGCCCTCCTCAGGCTCGTACTTGTGCCATCTGTCAGCACTGAGTCGAGTATTAGATCAATCAAGCCCTGATCGTGCACTCTGTACACCCAGGAGTTGCTGGAGTCTCCATCAAACTCTGGAGACGTCTCCTTGGGTATTTCTTCCAGTCTGGAACATGCAGTGGCCTCCGCGACTGGTGGCCACAAAGCTGCAGCTCCTTCCTCTTCCTGACCTGTGCCAGCTCCGCCACCGATCCTGTTTAGACCGGCGGCCTCCACCATTGTCCTCCGGTGGTTTTCGACAAGAGCTCTCCTGAGCTCTGCCATGGTACCTGTTGTAGGTAGCCCTGCTGATGCTGCTAGATCCACTGCTTCATTCCGGTGGAGTTTGTAAATCCAGGACACTCCTGGATCGCTGTTATCCTCTCGCGCCTCCTGGTCTTCTCCGGCGCGATTACATTTCTCTTCTGCACTCATTGCTGCTTTACTCCTCCTGCCTTGGGCCCCACGTTCGTGTGCCAATCTTCTGAGTAGATTTTTGCCCACACCTTTCTCTATCAGAGTTCCCAGTGTCGCTCTGGGCCGGCTAAACTCAGTTGGCGACTGGGGTGGGCCGCAGCAGGGGACGGGAGTCTTGGTGGGGCGTCCGTCAACCACCCTCGTTCGAGTCGGGGGTTTAAACAGGGTCTGGAGTGTTTTGGAGAAATGTTTCCCTCTTTTAGGAAAGAGGGGCCGTGCTTTCGCACTGCCAGGAGGGTTGATCGCGGAATGAAGGGAATAGGAACTCTGCGGTGTCAGTCGTGCCAAGGGTCTTCGTGTCGGGACTAAGTCTTAGTCCCCGGGCACCGGGTGTCTTCCCGGGGTCCGGATTGATCGCGGAGCTCTAGTACAGGCCTTCCCTAGCCTTACTAGAGGTCCTCCCTCGATCCCGCACTGAATAAGTGCGCTGCGGCAGCTCGCGCTCTGGACTTCCCTAAGTCCTGGTTGTCGGGCACTAGGTGTCCTCCTGGGGTCCGGATGGGTCGCGGAGCTCCAGTAAAGGCCTTCCCTAGCCTTCCTAGAGGTCCTCGCTCGATCCCACACTGAATTAGTGCGCTGCGGCGGCTCGCGCTCTGGACTTTCCTAAGTCCTACTTGTCGGGCACCAGCTGTCCTCCTGGGGTCCGGATCAGTCGCGGAGTCCCCGCAAAGGCCTTCCCTGGCCTTGGTTGAGGTCCTCCTTCGATCCCGCACTGGATTAGTGCGCTGCGGCGGCCCGCGCTCTGGACTTTCCCAAGTCCTACTTCTCGGGCACCAGCTGTCCTCCTGGGGTCCGGATCAGTCGCGGAGTCCCCGCAAAGGCCTTCCCTGGCCTTGGTTGAGGTCCTGCTTTGATCCCGCACTGAATTAGTGCGCTGTGGCGGCCCGCGCTCTGGACTTTCCTAAGTCCTACTTGCCGGGCACCAGCTGTCGTCCTGGGGTCCGGATCGCTCGCGGAGTCGCGGGAAAGGTTTTTCCACACCTTCCCAGAGGTCCTCTCTCGATCCCGCACTGAATTAGTGCGCTGCAGCGGCCCGCGCTCTGGGCTTTCCTAAGTCCTACTTGCCGGGCACCAGCTGTCCTCCTGGGGTCCGGATCGGTCGCGGAGTTGCGGGAAAGGTTTTTCCACACCTTCCCAGAGGTCCTTTCTCGATCCCGCACTGGATTAGTGCGCTGCGGCGGCTCGCGCTCTGGACTTTCCTAAGTCCTACTTGCCGGACACCAGCTGTCCTCCTGGGGTCCGGATCGGTCGCGGAGTTGCGAGAAAGGTTTTTCCACACCTTCCAGAGGTCCTTTCTCGATCCCGCACTGGATTAGTGCGCTGCGGCGGCTTGCGCTCTGGACTTTCCTAAGTCCTACTTGCCGGACACCAGCTGTCCTCCTTGGGTCCGGATCGGTCGCGGAGTTGCGGGAAAGGTTTTTCACACCTTCCCAGATGTCCTCTCTCGATTCCGCACTGGATTAGTGCGCTGCGGCATCCCGCACTCTGGACTTTCCTAAGTCCTACTTGCCGGACACCAGCTGTCCTCCTGGGGTCCGGATCGGTCGCGGAGTTGCGGGAAAGGTTTTTCCACACCTTCCCAGATGTCCTCTCTCGATTCCGCACTGGATTAGTGCGCTGCGGCGGCCCGCACTCTGGACTTTCCTAAGTCCTACTTGCCGGGCACCAGCTGTCCTCCTGGGGTCCGGATCGGTCGCGGAGTTGCGGGAAAGGTTTTTCCACACCTTTCCAGAGGTCCTCTTGCGCCTCGATGTCCCACTGGTGGTCTACCAATGGGGAGTCAGGTTTCGACCAAACCTGACGTGTCGCCGTTGGTCGAAACTGGTAGCCCGTCGTCTAAACGGGTTAAATGTCGTTCAGCACTCGCCCAAACGGGTGTTGAGCAATGGAGTTCACCGTGTTTGAGGCTAATCGTCTTTAGCCTCAACACAACTCCCGGTCGCTGAAGAAATTGGAGTTCACTTTAGTACAAGACGTACTGTGACATTGCTTGCTGCTCGCTGCTTCCTTCTCACCTCTCTCGACCGCTCGCCCTGGCTGTCCGAACTCGACTGCCTCCTGCTAGCCTTTCTCGAGCCTCCCTCAGTGACCGAGAGGGAGGGGAGAGGGGATGCGCAGCACCGCTGAGCGGTAGGCCAGTGGCTGGCTTGAACGTTGACCCCTTAGATTCTATCAAAGATAGCCGAGCGTCAAATAAATGAGCCCTAAACTCAATTCCTTTCTCTAGTTACGATATACATCGTGACACTATAAAGGATAAGAATTTATAAATTATTACTACTCAGTTTATGTATTGGATATGGTCCAAAAAAGTATGAATATTATACCTAAGATATAAATAATAATTTAGTAGATCTGCATGGACTATTTGATCTCTTTAATGGCGTGGTAGCGAATTATTTAAATATATGTAAATTTCTTAAGTCAGAAATGAAGTTGTAGAAAATAAGAGTAGAACCTCCCCACTTGCCTGCCAGACACCACTATGGAATGACACTAAATTTTGTAGAGCACAAGACCCTTTATTATATTGTACTTTTGAAAGACTTAAAAGTTTAAAGTCATTAATTAATTTTTATAAGACTTAGTGATGCTGCATTAAAGCGAAAGTCATTTAAATATTTATTTAATCCCTTGGAGAAGACGACTTCGGCCACCAAAAATCCAGGACTACCAGGAAATTCGGATCGCCGCCAACATCTTGTAAAAATTCAGGATGTGAGTGATATATTATCGAAATATATAAAGTTAGGGCACCCTCAGTGCTTCGAGTGAAACAAATATAAAAAGCTAGCTCGTCGGAAAGGCTATAAATATTAAAAATTATTATAAAACTTGCGCAAGTCTTGAGAAGGTACAAGAAATAAATTTTATTGGATAAGAGTTATATCAAATTTACATATCCAAAGGTGCACAGCTTAAAGGAATATTAAATTTTAATCTTATAATATACATATGCTCACTAAATCATTGATTTTATTTAACAATTTGTAAAGATATAATGTAGCTCTTGTTCACTGGATAAATTGATTTATCTACTTCCATCAGAGGCCAAACCTTGAGTCCTAAGAGATGTATATATATTATTGAGGAATATACTGAAGCCTATAGAAATTAATATATTTATAATTTAAGATTTATCAATTTATTATTTTATGACTTTTGGAAAGAAGATATAAAGTGAGATTTTCTAAATCAACAAGCAACAGCAAGTCGATACCTAAACTGCATACAAATAAATGCATATTATCAATTAATTAAAAAAGCACATGGTTACGTTTCATGCTAAAGAGCTAAAAAGTAGTGTACCAGTCTGTGATATTCCATTTTGATATATTTATTCTTGTATTTATTGTGTGTGTTTGTTGCTCTATATGTTTCCATATTTATCTGTTTTTTGATATTTATTCATACAATATATGTATCAAATTCTTATGGTGTATTGTTTATTCAATTCCCCAATACCCTGCATGACAAATCTCATATTTATTTATCAAATTATCAGTATTGAATTATCAAGAAAGTTACCATCTGATTTCACTCTTAATAGAATAAGCTGGTTTACTCAGCAATATATTGCATTGATAATTAAATCTCTGGAAATAATACATTCCAAAGATATCTATAAATTGTCCAAGAGCAATAAACTGCAGGAGCTCCTGAGTGAGCCTATAAGGATTTTTTCTAAGTTGTATTCTAGAAACCACAACCAGACTTATATATATTTTTGCACTCATGCTTTACCGATTGCAGCCAAGCCAGGCAAATCGTTATTCATAAAAAATAACGTCAGTATATATATATTATATATATATATATATATATATATTATATATATATATACAAATATATGTATTGTAAAGCTTTTCCTGGGGGAGTCACTCTCACCTCCAAGGACAAGTCGATACACGTAGGGTGAATCTTGCACTGAATCAACAGTGTTGAGGTTATAAATTTTATAACAGCGTGCGTGGACGCCAAGTATACACCAGACTGATTGGTTCACTACAAGATTCAATACAATTGTCGGAATCGCAGGAGGCCTAAACGCTCGCTCACCCTTGATTCTTCTTATGACAGATTGTATGGTGATGAAATTTTTATAAGTAGTGTAGCGATCGCTAAACACTGAATATGGATACCTTAAAATTATTACCTGTGAAGAATGAGCATACAAAATCATACAGGTCGAGCAAAAATCCTGATGTAGATAATTTACGGGACTGCGTCTCTAATAAGTTCCGAAGATTAAGATAGGGTACAAGGACCAGAGATCGTTCGGAATATATTTCGAGAACAGAGACTTGTCGGGTTTTAAGCTCTATTGTAGGATATTATATGATCGCCTGCTGCATCTGCTGTACAGTTGATGTATTCGCTCCTAAGTCGAGGTTGGTAACAGATAAAAGCTGATATATGAGCAGGTAAGGACAGAGAATAAATATCTCGATCTGACCCCACTCACTACACCCACTTAGACCTGTTCCAAAAATTCAGCTCACTTCAATTATTTTAATGATCGTATTCAATCGGTTCTTGATAATATAGAACATATCAGACACAATAATTGACAGGCTTAAGAAATAATCGAACTCAGAAGACGAATTAACAAAATTGAAATATATCATAATAAAATATATGATCACACAGTACAGATTCAGAATATGATTTACAGATTGAAAGTGGTTTAACATTAACAAAAATGATTAGCAATTTTCTTGTACTTGCATGATACCATGCATGATTCGACAGAATTTTACAATTGATAAAATTTAACAGTTTTGAAAAAATAGTGAAAAATAAATTATAAAATATTTTTTAAATTTGTTCGGGGTCGTGGTTCTGGCAGCGGAGGATAGTTAATCAACTAAAAGTTCTTATAAATTCTATATTGGATAAATTCTAGGCTCTTAATGACTAATAAGCACTTGTTGGCGTGGCCAATAATTTAACGAAGAAAATTTATATTTTCTGCACTGTAAAATTTTTCAAAGCGTAGATTGGGGCCCCTTTAAACTTATAACTCACGTGAAATTCCTTGGCGGTCGTGGTTTTCTTCTTTGGATCAAAATCGTTTGATTGGCGGCGGTCCAGGCTTCGGTCTCAGCACGTGGGGAATTTTAATTTAATATTTCCTTCACCAAATTAATTAAGGGATAGTTTAACTTTAAACTTTTAATTTATCAATTGATGAAAATAGATTTACAAATAACAATTAGAATAGCCGAAAATATTGGCTCACAAATAAAACATATAAAAATCGAATGAAAATCTTACAGATAGGTCTTGGTAACTTTAACGAGGTCTTAATGGTGAGGATTTCAAAAGGGAAGTGAAGTCTTTTCTCTAAGCTTCTTGGCTAGAACCTTTTTTCTGAGAATCTCGGTGTAATAAATTTGCATGAAAATTTGCCATTGGTAGAACGATTGTGACATAGACGTGACGTCAGTGGCAAGCAATAGAATATAATTCTTTTAATTATGATAATAATTTAATTTATATAATTCTTAAAACTGCTTAATCTCCTAGACATAGTCCCTCTTATACAATGTACATGTGCTAGTGTATAATGATGAGGCAGGTTTGTTGTCTGATAGCAGATTAACATAAATGTTGTTTTCAAACGATCACCTTTTTGGTGCTATTTCTATGCACTATGATTGGCTTAGACTTGCCAAAGAGATTCAATCACCATGTGGTTCAGTTGAAGTAATAATTAATAAATTAATATCTTATACACTTTTTATTATGTCTGAGACTGTTATAATTTATTTCTGCCGTCTTTATCAATAATATAATGTTCATGTTATGACCTAGTTAGTTACAATAATACTTGACATTATAATATAATTTTTTTAATAATAAATAATTTCAACAATAATACATACATTTTATTTTTATTCGAAATTCTTGGTCCTTTATTGATAGTTTTTACTTTTTTAGAAATAATATTATAGCTTGCATGAATCTGGCATGACATTTTAAAATACATTGAATCAGTCAGCTGTGTTTGAGCTGCTTTAAAACATCTGATCGATAGTAAACCAAGTGTAACCTCAAAATTCAATGAGCAATTCATAAATGGTTCGTGCTTTATTTGCAGAATAATTATAATTTTATTAAATAATTTTCTAGAAAATATGCAGTACAGAATGGTACTCTTATCTGGTATACAGTTACTGATAAGTAAGCTTTATCGCTCGGTCGCTAACTATTCCTTTAGCAAATTCTTTCATTTTAAAAGGTAATCACAATTTTTCTCTCTTCTCATGAGGTCTATTTAAAAAATTCATCACACAAGACCCCCTAGGATATTTTAAATAGGTAATTGGGAGACGAGTCGAAACAATGACTATTTGAAAAATCTGATATTGTGATGAATACATCATTTCATCTCCTCACTTCTACAAAAACTCCACACTTAACACTAAAAACAATATATCATGCACTTTTGGCTACGAGAAAATAAATAATTGATTGTTCCTTTCATTGGATACAATCTAAATACAATAATTAATGAGGTCTCTTTGGATCCTTCATAAAAACAACTCCACAACTTCCATTTATGGGTGGCTTATGAGCAGACCCACAACTATAACAAATATAACAAAATTTCACATATTATCCTCTTAGGATTCAAATAATATTTGCAACAGATATAGATTTTCATTATTTTTCATGATTATTACAAGTTTCGACTCTTTGTCCTGGCTTTTACATATATTGGGTGAGAATGTGATTAATTTCGGTGACTTGACAATTGTCTACCGCTTGATTCGAGCAATTCCTTTTTTACGCTTAGTACGTTGTATACAAACAGGGTTACACTTGAAGTGATTTTTGACTTTTATCAATGCTGGCTACAAATGCTAGGTTTTCAGGATTATATTCATTGATTTGAATTACAATTCACGATCTTTTAATGAAACAATAATAAATTTTATATTTGAAGGTAAGAATTTCGTTTTCTTTTGAGCTTTTTAGAGATACATTTACATAACATAGAACATGCACATTTCGTGCAATTTAACATAAATATATATTTTTGGTTGCGTTTCTTACTTATACTTCCACATTAAATAAGAGATTATAACAGTTAACAACGATATTGCTTTGATTCATTACAATTTCTTCTGTGATCTCGCACACATTGGCTGGTGTGACGAAGAAAATTATCGAACAGGCTTTGGTTCTGAATGGATTTCTTGATCGATTCTGTATTTCGAGGTTATATTTACACATTTTTTTCAAATAAACTTTGTTTATTTTCTTTCCTCCTATTCACTACTAACTTCATCTTATTTCTAATTCATGAATATTTTCCATGGATAATATAATTCTTGTTTCTGTTTTTCAGTTGTGCGGATTGTACTAGGCGATTTTTCTTGTGATGTGTGTAGCATGAGGCAGATGTCTTGATCAGGTTGGTAATTTTTAGAGTTGTTTTGTAGTTTTATTTTCTTGACTTAGAGTTGATAATAATTTCTTCATTTGAAGTAGATTGATAATATTTCCTTATTAGCTGAGATGCGGCGAAGTTTAGGTTATGTTGATTAGGCTGCAGTAGAAAGGTGCCAGTATGCAAAGTAATGATTCGATGGGTAGGCTGTGACCATGAAAAGTTTGATGATTGATATAATCCACAACGTAGCTTCCAGTTAATTCAAATTTATTTCTTTCTCAAGCCCCCATCTAGATTTGATTTCAGTGTTATTCAAGGTCTAATTCCAATTTGCAACTATCCGTTTTATCAAACTTGGCTTAAAACGAATGTGCCGACGAAGTAGGTAGATCTCTTCAGCTAATGTTGTCCTTCTTTGTTGACCGGTGACATGTCGTTTGATCTTTTTAAACCTTACATGCCGGTGGTGTCTGTGGGTTCTTCTAAATAATATTTTCCTTTTCTGCATGCTAGTGTACAGTCTGTTTGATTTCAACCGGACATGACTGCGGTGATTGTAGGTCCTTCTTGATACTATTTTTCTCCTATCTTGCATGCTTGTAAAAGATTTGATGTAGGATTTCAGCCTTATATGACAGCGGTGTAGATAGACTCTATTAATGCTTCTTCTTTTCCGTTGAACTGCTATTTTGCTTGTGTGTTGTTTTGATTTATAGGTTTTCACTTTCATTTGTGATTTTGATTTGTTGTGGGTTTCCGTTTTTCGTCTATTGTTTAGTGGGCGATCTTCATGAGTATTGGTTTCACATGTTTCAGGTGCTGTCCTCGGTGGATGGACGGTGATGTGGGCGGTCGGCGGTCCGGGCTGCTCTTCTACTCGGCGGGCAGCGTCCTTGGACTCCTGGTGTCCGGCGCCCGGTGGTATGGGCTGTCCCTCTACCTGATGGATGTCATCCTCAGCTTGGCGGGTGATGTCGTCCGGTTCCTCTTGGCATTCTGCAGGTGGTGGTATGGGCTGTCCCTCTATGCCATGGATGATGTCTTCGGCTTGGCTGGTGATGTCGTCCGGCTCCTCTCGGCGTTCTGCAGGGTGCGGTGCGATCTCAGTCCTAATATTCTCGGTGGGTTGGTCTTCCTTATATGTGTCATGTTCACTTGCCTGTTTTATGACCTCCTCGTCGAGTATGTTTGCTTCTGCATGCATGGGCTCAGTCTCTGGTCCACTATTGATTTTAATTGTCTGACATTCCTCCTCAATTTGCCATGTTACCGTCCTGCTTTCTTCCGCTGCTCCCTTCGACCTTTGTTCTGGTTTATCGAAATCCTGTTCGTATGCTATCCGCACCTGTCTGACTTCTTCAATTATTTCTTCATTTGCTTGTATGTTTCCTTCACATGCATTTTTTATTACTTCCAGGATGATGTCCCAATCCAGCGTGACAACGAGCGTAGGGTCTTCCTTTGATTGTCTGCTTTCATCATATGCATCGTTGAATGCTTTCAGTCTGATGCTTATCTCTTGCAAGGAAAGGGTGGGTGTGCGGTCCTCAGCCAGCGGCAATGGTTCTGTGACGTTTGATGTGGGCGTCTGAACCTCTGGAACAGTGGTACATGGGCGTTTCTCCCACGCGACATCTTCCGTCCTTGAAGTTGCCGATGTGGGTTCCAGGATGCGGTGTGGTTCTTCCATAATTTATCGGATGATATAAAGATGCAAGTGCGTTGAAACGACCGCAAACATGTGAGGTTATGTAAAACGATTATAAGTGAATGATCAAAATTGAAATAGTGTGAAAAATTCGTTCAATGAAGAAATACAAAAGTGTGATTCAATAATATGTTCAGTGATGAAGTGAATCAAATTAGCAATATCGTTAACATAAAATGATAATAACATGAAGGATACACAATGGATAATGCGATAACGAAGGTACGTCTCTTATAATTTATTATTATTACTATTATAAATATTTTATTCTTATAATTTCTTGCCGCAATTATATATAGGGCTAGTATTCTTCGCAAAATTTTATATAAAAGCAGTGATGCTCTGCTTGAATTATTCCACAATATATCCGTGATTTAATTTTACTTCCCTCTTGATGCTTTAAAAATTTTTTTAAAAATGCAGTAAATAAATTCGATCCTCTTTTCCATAGATTTTTTATAAATTGTTTTGACATAGACCTGATACTCTTAGAATATTATGACTTTTCTTATGGTATTTCTTATACCTATGACTTATGATATGACCAATTTTCGAATAACACAATAATGAAATTCTGAGTTCGATTTTTTCTCTAAAAAATTCATCAATCGATAAATTTCTTTTCTGTTCAAAAATTGGGTATGGTACGTCTTGTTATTTTATATAACAGTGAATAGTTGATATTAAATTTGAAGAAATTCACAATCATGAATTTTTCAAAAATTTTCCCGTTGTCAGCGCTATAGTATACTGAGCAACTATATAATCCTCATAGTCGATTATCCACCTCATCAATGCCTATCACTGTTGGGCGCCAAATCATGTGAAGCTTTTCCTGGGGGAGTCACTCTCTCCTCCAAGGACAAGTCGATACACGTAGGGTGAATCTTGCACTGAATCAACGGTGTTGAGGTTATAAATTTTGTAACAGCGTGTATGGACGCTAAGTATACACCAGACTGATTGGTTCACTACAAGATTCAATACAATTGTCGGAATCGCAGGAGGCCTAAACGCTCGCTCACCCTTTGTCACACTTAAGAAATGTTTGTGTGAACAGTGTTATTGATTCATCACTTGAAAGAATCCAGCCCGACCACTTCTAACCTAGGGAAAGGGGTCTAATCAATATAAAATTCACTGACGCTCATTTGGTGGATAAATAACCAATATATTTAAAAAAAATTATTATGAACAAGGCAATACATGATTTTCAACAGTCGTTGACCACTACTTAATAATTTTCAAAACCTGAAAATGACAATCTCAAAAAGAAAGAATCTAGGGAATCCAAGGATACCCAGTACGTAACTGAAATCCCCAAAAGATCAACATTGATCTTGAATACAAGGAAAATAATCCAAAACAGATTATAAGCAAGTCCACCCAAGTATTACTCAATATCCAATAAAAGATTAATGCATGTTCAAAAATAAAAGATAAAAGAAATTACTGTTCAAGGGATACTTGGATTACCTAAGATTCCACAAATACAAAATCGGTGAATCTCTGATTAGGTTGCAGTTCATCTAACATCACCCCAGTAGTGTTGCGGTCAACTGTTCCTCAAATACACTGCTCGATCATTTCCGACTCAACACGGACAGTGAAAGGAATACAATAATTCATTATCGAGAACAAACTATTATATTCCCAACCTGACAAGGATAAACGAATAACTTCCCCCACTATTCGCCGATTGTTCCAGTTTGGTAGAAAAATTGGAGATGTATTACCTCGATTCGGCGAACTTTCCAATTGGGAATAACAAACTCTGGTAGTTCAACAGCATTCGGCAAAATTAGATGGTTATGCCATTGTACAGCCGTGGTCCAACAGATCGTCCGTGACGTCAGAATTAGAATGTCGCCCAGCTCGTGGAGTGTCGGACAGTATGCCGAGATCGTGAATCCCCATGTCGTGGACCGCTTTTGCGGATTTAATAAACAAGAAACAGAAGCGTTTGGTGAGCTTGGCTTGTTCAAGCGTCAAACGTTTGCAAAGAAGTGCATTTACTCAAATGAGACAAAAATTAATAGCTAGGTGAACGAGAGAATTTGGTAAATGAGTTAGGCATGTTAAAATGCCAAAAGTTTAAATGCTAAAGGAAAGAGAAACTGTTCTTTAACAACACAAAATAGCTACATTGGTTAGAATACAACACCCAAGCCAAAAACAGACGCTAGCTATTCTCTTTGCCTGTCTTCCTGAGCTTTCTAGGCTGCCTCGAAGGTAGACAGCCAGCGCCCTCTACAACTTTGTTAAACCAAACTTTATTGGATTAAAGCAGTAAAAGGGAACTAATTTACCAATCAAATGATGGGCAAAAAACAGTAGAAACAGTGGATATGATAGGTTTATTTAGTTGGAGCGAAACCTCAACTACCAATCAAAGCAGTTGGCAAGGCAGACTGGCAACAAATTTAAAGAAAATTTCCGACAATGAGTTAAAAGGGAGAAAAACCAGATGGCTTCAGCGGGAACTTTAAATAAATCAACTACCTTGTAATGGGACCATTACATTCACCCCCTCGTTTTGGTGTGAAACACCAGGGAAAATCACAATCCCAGGGTAACTAACTAGATAAAAAAAATAACCTAAGTTTGTGGTAAATCAAGTCAAATAACCCACCGTTTCATGTGCTGCAACAAACTAATAACTTGGTTCCTACCTAGTATTAAGACAAAGAAAGGAAAAGCATTCCCCAAGAGCATTACTTGTCAAGAGATATATGACTAAGCTTACATTCTATTCATATATTACGCATTTATGTACTACATAATCACGAGGACAAAATGTTGAGACTATCCCAACCCATGTGGAAGAGTGACAGGATGCAAATAGGATTCCACAGGATACCAGAACATGGGATCCAAAGTTTCCAAAATACTGGATAAAATTCGAAAAGTTTAAATCATGAAGAAAGGTGCTGAAAGTAAAATATTTGGAAGAGGTAAAGGAATAATTGCAAAAGCAAAACACAGTGGAATGATTGTAAAAGTAAAACCATGTCAAGTTGACAAAACAAAGGAAGCAAAACTTCAAATAAACCATGTGGAATAGGACGAAGTTCCCAAAGGAATACAACTACTTAAAAGGAGAATTTGTGAGAATCCTGACCTTCCAGGTGGCCGGCCTGTCAATCAGTTTACTCACCAAAGAAATAATTAAGACAGAGATCAATAAAAAAAGATGTTAGTCTGGTTTGAAGATTCTTGATTAATCAATTTTAAATATGACAACAAACAGTTGGAAACCCTGAACCAATCTAGCTTTACCTAACAAGTCAAGCAATGACTGAGTGAGCACCGGTTCTCACCGCCATCAACTCAACTTGAAGCAGAAGATTTTAAAAGAAGTGAGCAGCTCCATTCGCACACTAGGGGTTGAGAAAATCTACACAAGCTTCCAAGAGATAAACACCACAAGAAAAATAACATCATTAGCATACTCTGCTGTTCTTGATTCTAGAAAAAGACAAAACCAACAATAACTGAAAAGGGTTTAACTTGACCTATGGTAATTTCCAAAGGTACAACTACCTAAGACAAAGTTCACATACCTAACCAACTTGAATTCACAGATGACTCTGTTGGCAGACTAACTAAGGAATAAAGATAGTTCTACTATCATAACTTCAAATATCCAAAATGCCTAAGTCTAATATGAAATCAAAACAATTTTATTAGAAAAATAGAACAATTCACTTTGTTCCCAGTGTACAATGTCAGCACTACTTATATATATACAGTCCACAAGTTAACAACTTACAGAGCCTTGTGGTGTAAAACTCACCAATTATTATACAAAGACATACCAAATAATTATTACTAAATAGCACAAGAGCACATACTGCAGTACATCAAGTCATTGACTACAACAACAAAATTACAAATCCATGAAGACAATAGGACCTAGCTCAAATTTTCGTGAAATATAGTTATTAACACAAACAATACACCAAATTCTTCCAAGACTTTATACCTCAAAGTCAATGTCCACAGGAAACAAATTCCTTACTCATAACACAACAATGAAAATGTAGTACACAACCACATCGTCAGACCAACAGCTTAAAGAATAAGCTAATACCCATATATACAAGTATTTATAAGAATAGGAGGGCAGTAAAGATGTCGCGATCATCTATCAATTACCATATTCCCATTACACAAGAATTTTCCAAATGGAAAAAACAAAGTATTCACTGTATTAGATGCTGTCCAGATACAGTAATGTCAAAAGTTGACATGAATAGAAAGAAGACAAGTCAGCTCTACTGAACAAGTTTCCCCTCACGGATAAGAAACAAGTTATTCAGTGTACTTCTTTAGTTGAGATACATGTGCTTTCTGCATATAGACTCCTGTTTCAGGATCATGCAAAGCTGCAGTAACTGGTGTCAAAAAGTTCTTAATCAGATATGGTCCTTGGAACCGATAACTAAGCTTACTCATCACTCTGTTAGCAGCACTAGACAGAACATGTGATTGCACGAGCACTAAATCACCTATCTGAAATGGGACTGCTACTCGACGTTTGTTGTATTGCTCTGCCATTCGGGTATGTGCTTTCAACAAATTTTTCCGCGCTTTACGCCAGATCTGCAAGGTGCCAGGCTCCACGGTTTCAGGAAGTATTTCGTCGATTCCCCACGCATTGGTCAAGGGATGATTGGGAGCATGTCGAAACATGAGAGAGAATGGTGTGCACCCGGTACTTTCATGTTCAGCTAAGTTGAAAGCTAGGCTTAACCACTCTAGACTATCACTCCATTTGTGTTGAGCCTCCGCATGGAAAGCTATCAAAGCACTCTTCAGGTTTCGATTTACCCGTTCGGACATGTTAGGGGCAGGGTAATATGGTGAAGTAGTGACCTGTTGGATGCCCAGCTGAAAACAGAAGTTCTTGAAAGCATTAGAGGTGAATGCTGCTGCGTTGTCAGTAACCAGACTTTTGGGAACTGAGAAATTCAAGAATATTCCTTTCAATGCTTTAACAATAGAGGCAGTATTTCCCTTCCTCAATGGTATTAACCAACAAAATTTGCTGAAGGAGTCTACACAAGACAAGATTTGAGTATAACCCTCAGGAGATCTAATTAGAGGACCCACCAGATCACAATAAAATCGTTCCAGAGGTTTTGTGACCACCTTGGATGAGAGGAACCCAAAATTGTGTTGTCTAGCAGGTTTGCTCTTCTCACACACATGACATGATTTCACCAAGCGACAAATGTCATTTCTGACCCCAGGCCAGAAAAATTTTTCAAGAACCTTGTTTGTGGTTTTGAAAATTCCTAAATGCCCACCTAGAGCACTTTCATGGAAGTATTTGAAAACCAGGGGTATTAAAATCCTGGGTACTACCACCTTTTTGTCATCAGAGTTCCGTGATTTGACAACAAGTACACCCTTACTCAATGAATAAGGAAATTGGTCTTCATTGTTGATTATCTTGTCGATTACCTCTTTACAAAATGCATCATTCTCCTGATGATGTTTGATTTCAGAAAAGACAAGGGGAAAATCCGACAGTTTCAAATTGTTAACAAAACAAAAGAGAGGTTCTATTTCCTGAGCTGAAGGAGACAAATCAAGAGGTTCCTCCTCATCTTGAAACATGCGAGACAAAGAATCAGCACAGACATTTGATTTTCCTGCAACATGAACTGTTTCAAATTGAAACGATAAAATTCTTAATACCCAACGACCAATATGACCACCTTTGGGGTTGTTGAGAACCCAAGACAGAGCAGAATTGTCTGTAAGCAGTTTAAACTTGGCATGTTGCAAGTAGACTTTGAACTTCTCCATCCCAAAAATAGCGGCCAAACACTCCAATTCATAGGTGCTGTAACGTGTCTCATTAGGTGTCAACTTCTTGGATGCATATGCAATAGGTTGGAGGATGCCATCTGTTTCCTGCGATAGAATTGCTGCAATCGCTGTTGAACTGGCGTCAGTCTGCAAGACAAACTGTTTGGTGAAGTCGGCAGTTTGTAGTACAGGTGGGTTGGCAATGGCCTTCTTAAGTTTGAGAAAAGCCTCCTGATGAATATCAGTCCACTCAAATTTGACATTTTTCTTCCTCAATGCATTGAGGGGTGCAGCAATCTCAGCAAAATGAGGGATAAACTTGTGATAATATGCAACCATCCCAATGAACCGAGCAACTCCTTTTTGATTTTTAGGAGGAGGGAAATCTCGAATACTAGTAGTCCTGCTTGGATCCACAGCTACTCCATGTTCGTTCATTATGTGACCCAGAAAAGAAATTTGGGTTTTCCCAAAGCTAGCCTTGTCAGGATTAACGGTGAATCCAGCTTGCCGCAATTTTGATAGCACAATCCGGATATGAGACAAATGATCTGAAAAATCTTTTGAATAGATGACAATATCGTCGAGATAATGAAGACAAATTTATATTTCTCTTCTTCAAACAATTCATCCAGAACACTGGACAAAATTTGTGAACCAACTGCCAGTCCAAATGGCACACGACAGAATCTGTAGGTTGCCCTCATGGTACAAAATGTTGTGTAGTCCCTACTGGACTCATGCAGAGGAACCTGATAATAAGCAGAATTTAAATCCAGTACAGAAAAGAATTTGGCTCCATTGAAGTTGTGAAAGGCACTTTCAATGTTAGGAAGAGGCACAGAATCTAACGAGATACGTTTGTTTAGAAATCGATAATCCACCACTAACTGCCATGATTCGCTGTCTGAGTCATTCTTATCTCCTTTGGGTACCAGAAAACATGGACTTGAATAATTGGAAACAGCCTTCTCAATTACTCCTTCCTCCAACATTTTCTTTACCTTTTGATCAACAATCTCCCTTTTGATTGGGTTCAGCTGATATGGAGGGCGACGTACAGGCTCAGTTGAGGTCAAACGGATTTTATACTCCAACAAGTTTGTTTTACCCAATCTTTTGGATAATACATCCTGGAAATCACCAAGAACCTCATCTAAACCGGACTGCTCATCCTGTGACAAGGGACTGTTACTATCAAGGACTCCAATAGATGCAATCAGTGGTGACAACAAAGATCTCCACTCTGTGACAAAGTTGAATTTAATCCGTGGTTTGAAGCCAAAGAAATAGGAATTGTTGAAAAGATTAGGAATCAGCTGGGAAAACTTAATAAAATCACACCCTAGAATGACAGGAAAGGCAACATTTTCGGCAATAAAAAATTTGAAATTCCAGGTGAAGTTTTCAATTCTGATTTTTATCGAGACTGACTTACTCAACACAAGAGGGCTTTTATTAGCAGTGGTACAGACCAAATGTTCTTCAGAGAAGACAATGTGGTCACCATTGGCTAACAATTGATCCAGAACAGAAGAAGAAATAATAGATCTAACAGCACCAGAATCAATCAAAGCTGGTGTTTCCAAAGCCCCTAAACCCAAAAAGCAAACAATTATAGGCAGGATTTCATTCATGAGCACTCTAGCCTTATGGTTGGCAGGATGCTGCTTATCCAAACGCCTGCTCCTCTGACCATATTTAGAGATAACTCTATTTCTGGGTTTACCCTTGTATCCCTCCAAGTTGGTAAACAATTTGTTTTTGGACTCATAGTTGGAATTTTCATGAAGACAAGCATTGACTAGTCAGGACCTCTTTGATGTACAGTCACGTGCAAAGTGACCTACCTTCTTACAATTAAAACAAGTTACCTTTCCACTTCCACCAACTGCGCTTGGTCCAGGCTGCTTGACATCAGGCTTATTGTTGGAGGTACCAGCGTGTTGTTGTGCCGATTTTGACCTACAGTTCATAGCAATGTGACCTCTCTTTCCACATTCATAGCAGGTCCTATCCCGGTGTCCATAAGTTGTAGAGGTCTGCCTGACGCTACCGATTCTCGAACTCTCCACATAGGCTCGCTCATTGTCAGCAAAACTCAGGTTCTGTGATAATACACTCATCTCATTTAAAGCTTGAAATGTGGTTGGTCTTTCCTGGAAAATAAGACGAGATCTTTCCGCAGGATTCAAGCCTGAACAAATTGTGTGGACTATTTCTGTCTCAGATAAGTTGATTCTGAGCAAACTTGCAGCTTCCCTGATCGAAACAATGTAACTACAAAGTGGTTCCTGTGAGCTCTGTAAACGATAAAAACGTTCTCTCTCAATGGCCGATAACAAGCGTTGAGGAATGAAATATTGTAAAATACCTTTGTGAAATTGGTCAAAACTGATGTTTGAATTGATTGCAAAATTCAAACGTTCCCCTAACGGCCCTACCGCAAAAGGTTGCAACAGCTGAAATAAATGCAAATTACTTACACCAAATTGGCTTCTAATTTTCAATGCCACTCCTAAGAATTTCAATAAAGTCTCAACTGTCAATCCATCAGTGACAGGTAACTCTTTCAATAAAGACTCAACTGGATTCTGTAATTTGTTGTACAAACTTCCAAAAGGTGAAGATGCACTTGGGTCTAAACGAGGGACACCTGTGGAAATTGCTGGATTAAAGTTGAATTGACTAGGTTGCACTGGCATGAATTGATGTGCACCTGCAGGCGGAATGTTCAAGGTCAACCTTGGATTATTTGTCCTGAGAGGAGCACGACCAACTGGCTCAACAGGAATATAAACTTCAGGTCTGCCTACTTTCTGCAAATTTTGTGTTGGAGGCAGCACTAAAGTAGTAGTAGTTGCAGAAGCCTCAGGGACCGTTGGAGATGACATGGCTGTTGAATACGGCACTGGTGAAGCTCCGCGGCTAGGAGGTCCAGGTTGCCAATTTGACAATGATGTAACTATCCCTAGTATTTTTTCTATACGTTGATCCAAATCTGAAAGCAAGCTCTCTTTCTTTTCAAAATGGGCAAATGTCAACAAGTGGATAATTCTATTTGTGCAGTGGGACACATTGGACATACTTTTGAGGAAAACCTCCTTCCTATTCTCGGCCTCCATGTCCCCACTTAAACTAGCACACCAGCCCTCTATCCATCCTATAATATTGTCTATTTGACTCAATTCAGACTTGGCAGATTCGTCAGAGTGATTATACCTATGTAACTGTCTTTCCCCCTCCCCATGCTCTTTTCGCACCTCTCTATACTTCTTACGTAGATCATCTACACTCATAGGTTCAATTTCCTCCCCGGGGATTCCCATGGTTCTAAGTTCAAAATGAATCTGAAACTTTACTAAATGATTAGGGTTAATAGCTCGAGCTAACCAACCTCTCATTCCCCCACCTGAAGCTATTTTCTCCTCTATCTCATGTTTTACTTCCCAAAACATACTTGATGGGGACTCTGTGGATTCTGTTCCCTGAACAGTCTGATCCCTTACTTCCCGGGTGGTATCTGAGGGTTGTCCGGACATATTTGGGATGCTGGTTTCCATCTTGTCAAGCTAGAGCAAGCTAGTACAAAAATTGAAAAGAAAATAAAAATATTAATGGCAAATAGAAAATTTCAAAATCGTTGTGTTTTAAGACCAAGTCTTTAAAGTTCAAATTCAAAGTCACTTCATACCTTGAATTCAATTCATACTTCAAACTCAACTCAGAATCCAACAAAAGGTATGCAACATTGTACAAAATTAGACAAAGTAAAATTATCATGTATAAGATTCTATCTTAAATTTTTAGATCTTGTAAGGCACATTAACTAACAGTACTGTCAATATTATTAACATTTCCATGCTAAGCATCTTCAATACTAAATAACCAATGATGATTGTCTAACTCAATACTCTAAATGAAGATAATATGGATGCATTAAATTATTTCCACTCTCAGAAATTTAAATTTATCCACACCTGACTACAATACCCTAACCTGTGATTGATCGACAATCAAACCACATTCCTCAGGTCAGACTGGCGGTCAAGCTGTCATGCTTGGCAAGCAATGAATCAATCAAATATATTAAGTAATAAATTTGGAAATATGGATATTGAAAAGATATGTCTGAAAAATATAGAATTTGGAAATTTGGTATAGTTACCAAAATAGCAGAGTGCGGCGCAGCTTACTGTCACACTTAAGAAATGTTTGTGTGAACAGTGTTATTGATTCATCACTTGAAAGAATCCAGCCCGACCACTTCTAACCTAGGGAAAGGGGTCTAATCAATCTAAAATTCACTGACGCTCATTTGGTGGATAAATAACCAATATATTTAAAAAAAATTATTATGAACAAGGCAATACATGATTTTCAACAGTCGTTGACCACTACTTAATAATTTTCAAAACCTGAAAATGACAATCTCAAAAAGAAAGAATCTAGGGAATCCAAGGATACCCAGTACGTAACTGAAATCCCCAAAAGATCAACATTGATCTTGAATACAAGGAAAATAATCCAAAACAGATTATAAGCAAGTCCACCCAAGTATTACTCAATATCCAATAAAAGAATTAATGCATGTTCAAAAATAAAAGATAAAAGAAATTACTGTTCAAGGGATACTTGGATTACCTAAGATTCCACAAATACAAAATCGGTGAATCTCTGATTAGGTTGCAGTTCATCTAACATCACCCCAGTAGTGTTGCGGTCAACTGTTCCTCAAATACACTGCTCGATCATTTCCGACTCAACACGGACAGTGAAAGGAATACAATAATTCATTATCGAGAACAAACTATTATATTCCCAACCTGACAAGGATAAACGAATAACTTCCCCCACTATTCGCCGATTGTTCCAGTTTGGTAGAAAAATTGGAGATGTATTACCTCGATTCGGCGAACTTTCCAATTGGGAATAACAAACTCTGGTAGTTCAACAGCATTCGGCAAAATTAGATGGTTATGCCATTGTACAGCCGTGGTCCAACAGATCGTCCGTGACGTCAGAATCAGAATGTCGCCCAGCTCGTGGAGTGTCGGACAGTACGCCGAGATCGTGAATCCCCATGTCGTGGACCGCTTTTGCGGATTTAATAAACAAGAAACAGAAGCGTTTGGTTAGCTTGGCTTGTTCAAGCGTCAAACGTTTGCAAAGAAGTGCATTTACTCAAATGAGACAAAAATTAATAGCTAGGTGAACGAGAGAATTTGGTAAATGAGTTAGGCATGTTAAAATGCCAAAAGTTTGAATGCTAAAGGAAAGAGAAACTGTTCTTTAACAACACAAAATAGCTACATTGGTTAGAATACAACACCCAAGCCAAAAACAGACGCTAGCTATTCTCTTTGCCTGTCTTCCTGAGCTTTCTAGGCTGCCTCGAAGGTAGACAGCCAGCGCCCTCTACAACTTTGTTAAACCAAACTTTATTGGATTAAAGCAGTAAAAGGGAACTAATTTACCAATCAAATGATGGGCAAAAAACAGTAGAAACAGTGGATATGATAGGTTTATTTAGTTGGAGCGAAACCTCAACTACCAATCAAAGCAGTTGGCAAGGCATACTGGCAACAAATTTAAAGAAAATTTCCGACAATGAGTTAAAAGGGAGAAAAACCAGATGGCTTCAGCGGGAACTTTAAATAAATCAACTACCTTGTAATGGGACCATTACACCTTGATTCTTCTTATGACAGATTGTATGGTGATGAAATTTTTATAAGTAGTGTAGCGATCGCTAAACACTGAATATGGATACCTTAAAATTATTACCTGTGAAGAATGAGCATACAAAATCATACAGGTCGAGCAAAAATCCTGATGTAGATAATTTACGGGACTGCATCTCTAATAAGTTCCAAAGATTAAGATAGGGTACAAGGACCAGAGATCGTTCGGAATATATTTCGAGAACAGAGACTTGTCGGGTTTTAAGCTCTATTGTAGGAAATTATATGATCGCCAGCTGCATCTGCTGTACAGTTGATGTATTCACTCCTAAGTTGAGGTTGGTAACAGATAAAAGCTGATATATGAGCAGGTAAGGACAGAGAATAAATATCTCGATCTGACCCCACTCACTACACCCACTTAGACCTGTTCCAAAATTCAGCTCACTTCAATTATTTCAATGATCGTATTCGATCGGTTCTTGATAATATAGAACGTATCAGACACAATAATTGACAGGCTTAAGAAATAATCAAACTCAGAAGACGAATTAACAAAATTGAAATATATTATAATAAGATATATGATGACACAGTGCAGATTCAGAATATGATTTACAGATTGAAAGTGGTTTAACATTAACAAAAATGATTAGCAATTTTCTTGTACTTGCATGATACCATGCATGATTCGACAGAATTTTACAATTGATAAAATTTAACAGTTTTGAAAAAATAGTGAAAAATAAATTATAAAATAATTTTTAAATTTGTTCGGGGTCGTGGTTCTGGCAGCGGAGGATAGTTAATCAACTACAAGTTCTTATAAATTCTATATTGGATAAATTCTAGGCTCTTAATGACTAATAAGCGCTTGTTGGCGTGGCCAATAATTTAACGAAGAAAATTTATATTTTCTGCACTGTAATATTTTTCGAAGCGTAGATTGGGGCCCCTTTAAACTTATAACTCATGTGAAATTCCTTGGCGGTCATGGTTTTCTTCTTTGGATCAAAATCGTTTGATCGGCGGCGGTCCAGGCTTCGGTCTCAGCACGTGGGGAATTTTAATTTAATATTTCCTTCACCAAATTAATTAAGGGATAGTTTAACTTTAAACTTTTAATTTATCGATTGATGGAAATAGATTTACAAATAACAATTGGAATAGCCGAAAATATTGGCTCACAAATAAAACATATAAAAATCGAACGAAAATCTTACAGATAGGTCTTGGTAACTTTAATGAGGTCTTAACGGTGAGGATTTCAAAAGGGAAGTGAAGTCTTTTCTCTAAGCTTCTTGGCTAGAACCTTTTTTCTGAGAATCTCGGTGTAATAAATTTGCATGAAAATTTGCCATTGGTAGAACAATTGTGACGTAGACGTGACGTCAGTGGCAAGCAATAGAATATAATTCTTTTAATTACGATAATAATTAAATTTATATAATTCTTAAAACTGCTTAATCTCCTAGACATAGTTCCTCTTATACAATGTACATCTGCTAGTGTATAATGATAAGGCAGGTTTGTTGTCTGATAGCAGATTAACATATGTTGTTTTCAAACGATCACCTTTTTGGTGCTATTTCTATGCACTATGATTGGCTTAGACTTGCCAAAGAGATTCAATCACCATGTGGTTCAGTTGAAGTAATAATTAATAAATTAATAATCTTATACACTTTTTATTATGTCTGAGACTGTTATAATTTATTTCTGCTGTCTTTATCAATAATATAATGTTCATGTTATGACCAAGTTAGTTACAATAATACTTGACATTATAATATAATTTTTTTAATAATAAATAATTTCAACAATATACATACATTTTATTTTTTATTCGAAATTCTTGGTCTTTTATTGATAGTTTTTACTTTTTTAGAAATAATATTATAGCTTGCATGAATCTGGCATGACATTTTAAAATACGTTGAATCAGTCAGCTGTGTTTGAGCTGCTTTAAAACATCTGATCGATAGTAAACAAAGTGTAACCTCAAAATTCAATGAGCAATTCATAAATGGTTCGTGCTTTATTTGCAGAATAATTATAATTTTATTAAATAATTTTCTAGAAAATATGCAGTACAGAACGGTACTCTTATCTGGTATACAGTTACTGATAAGTAAGCTTTATCGCTCGGTCGCTAACTATTCCTTTAGCAAATTCTTTCATTTTAAAAGGTAATCACAATTTTTCTCTCTTCTCATGAGGTCTATTTAAAAAATTCATCACAGTATATATGGGAAGAATATAATTATATTCGTCCTTACATGAATTTTTTTGAAATATACCATGCTATTTCCCATAGGAAATATATATATATATATTATATATTTATATAATGATGCTCACCTGGCATGAGCATCGATAATGGTGTACATGTTTATGTGGCTATAGCACAATGCCAACTGATGCCTGAATGTCAACAATGGCGGAGTGTGTAGTGCAAGAGCTGCACTGTCGCCTACAGCGCATGCCCGATTTCTTCTACCCGCATAGCGCCTGTACGGTGCAATCAGAGGTTGAAAAAAAAAAAATATATATATACACGGTTTTTTCCAACCTCTGATTGCTCCGTACAGGAGCAATATATATAATATATTATAATATATATATATATTTAAAAATATTATTATATTCGTCCTTACACATATATATATATTATATATATATATATATATATATATATATATTAATATTATATATATATATATATATATATTATATATATTATATATAATATATATATATATATATATATATATATATATATATATAATATATATATATATATATATATATATATATTGCCCAATTTCTTCTACCACGTAACGCCGTATATATATACACGGTTTTTTTCAACCTCCAATCGCTCAGTACAGGCGCTACGCGGGTAGAAGAAATCGGGCATGCTGAGGGCGACAGTGCAGCTCTTGCACTACACACTCCGCCATTGTTGACATTCAGGCATTAGTTGGCATTGTGCTATAGCCACATAAACATGTCCTCCATTATCGATGCTCATGCCAGGTGTGAATTTCGAAGTGTGATTCGTTTTCTACAGGCTGAAGGCCATAGTCCTGCAGAAATCCATCGGAGAATGAGTCACATGTATGGGGAAAACTTCATGAGTGATGGTGTTGTGCGGGAATGGTGTCGAAAGTTTAAAAATGGCCGTAATGATGTGCATGATGAAGGGGGCCAAGGATGCAAATCTGTCGTTTCAGATGACCTGATTCAATGAGTTGACAGAATGATTAAAGAGAACTGCAGATTCACCATTACTGCTTTGTCTATGGAATTTACAGAAGTTTCAAGGTCTGTTTTCACAGATTTAACAAACAAATGTCTCATTATACTGCCCAACTCAGTCACATTTTATCTGCCACCAAACAATGGAACTGGACCGACCAAGAAGAAAACATATTTCAAAAACTAAAGGAAGTGGTCCTAAATTCCATTGTGTTGAAGCATCCCAATCTGAGTAAACCCTTTTTTAATAAATGTTGATGCCTCTGACTATGTGATAGGTGCAAAAACTTTTCAGGAGGATGTACAAGGGGGAAAAGGAGTCTTAGTATTCTACAGCAAAACACTCAACTCAGCACAACTACGTTATTCAGTAACTGAAAAAGAACTATTAAGAATCGTTGAAGTATGCAATAAATACAGAACCTTGTTACTCCGCAACAAAATGTTCATCAATACAGACCACAAAGCCTTGACATTTTTCAAAACTACTAAATTAAATCACAGCCGTTTATCCAGATGGTTTCTATTACTCCAAAAGTATGATATAGAATTGACACATCTACCTGGAAAAAAAATCAGACCGCCAACTCTCTATCCCATGGAATAGATGCCACCCACTGCCATGATACTAACCTAAAATGTTTTGCCATAAATGACCAAGAAAGCATACCATACCCTTCAAACAACAGACCATGTATCCATACCACCACTTTGACCCCAGAGAAAATTCATATTGCCCAACATGAAGATGCAAAGGTGTCCAGAATTTCTGAACTAATGGAGTGAGGAGCTAAGGAGCCACCCGACTACCTATGGCAATACGCACACTACAGGGGGTTCATGTTTTACCAATCCGCTAAAAACCACTACAACTGGTGCATATTAATTCCCCTGAGTATAGAAACTGAATTAATAATATAAGCACATGAATGTATCGGACATTTCGGAGCAAGGAAGACACTTCACTTGTCAAAAGAATGTTGTTATTTTAAGGGCATGCATAGAAAAGTGGCCAAGATAGTAAGAGCTTGCAACATATGCCAGAAAGCTGAATATCCCCGCTATCACATTAGAGGCGAAATGAATCCTATCTTGCCCCATGCACCTCTGGAATTGATATCAGTGGACATATATGGCCTACTATTAATGGCCCAATATGGGAAGAAATATAATTATATTCGTCCTTACATGTATTTTTTTGAAATATACCATGCTATTTCCCATAGGTAATTGACAGGAGAAGCCTTAGCTCGATGTGTAGCATGAAGATGGACCAACAAAATCGGCAAGCCTAAATGCATATTATCAGATAACACTACCTACTTCTGCAGCAAACAATGTAAAGAAATACTTCACCTGGCTGATATTAAATGGGCTAGAACTTCCACGTATAATCCCAGCACTAATCCTGTGGAGCGACTCCATGTGAATTTACTGCAATACAAAACACCAACAATGTGTTAAATTCTTACCGTTTTTGGATGAATGTTATAATAACAGTATGAATGAAAGTACAGGTTTCACACTATATAAAATTATCTTTGGCAAAATCAGAAATAATACGTTCTGAAGATTTATTTAAATGGTTCAACCTATTCACTGAAGCAGTATTGCAGCCTCTTCTACATCTATAATTGCAGAGTCAATCAATGCAGAGGTGAAGATTGCTGATTAATAAAGCAGCAGCAGCAGTTTGCAGCAAATGATGGCAGAATTTGATATCAGCTCCTTGAAGAGCTGGTAAGGACCATATGGTATCTTTATTCCAGCAGGTGTCAAATTATCAAAAATATTCAATCTTCACATGCTCTACCGACTGACTGCCAGCTGGGCACATGTAACACCAAAAGGACATTACAGCTATTGAAGGGGAAAGGTTCCTAGAAATTTAAAAGGATTTGCGGGTCTGAAAAACTGCAACCAGGACAATCTAGAGTTTGAAACCGAGATCCTAAACTAAGCAGGCTTTTCCTAAACTTTTCGCGGGTCTGAGACCGTGACAGGGTCGACCTCAAGTCTGGAACTGAGATCAGGAAAGATTTTAGTACAGGAAGAGTTAGGAGAGAGTAAGAGGAAGCTTGTCGCAGCCTGATGACTTCAACCAGGAAGTTCTCAAGCTTTACCTGAGAGCTGGAAGGATTATAGAAAAGGAAAAGTTTGGAAAGTAAGAGAAAGGACGTCACAGTGTGATAACTTTGAAGGGTACAAACTCAAGCTGCACCTGAGTTCTCTAGGAAAAAGATTGGGATTTACCCACTAGAAACTATAGCTAATCAAAAACTGCCATGCAAAATAAATATGGGGGCCACTCTACAATATGAAAATTGAACAAGGAAAATTTACTCTCAAAGAATAGGAATTTTCCTACAAAGATGAAAGTTAACTGGGAAAAATTATCTTTAACAAGGACAGGGATCCCCCCACAAGAATGAATTCTAATTGGGAAAATTACTTCTAAAAGAATAGGGATTTCCCCACTAGAATAAAAAACTAATTGAGAAAAATTACTCTTTAAATTCAAGGCCACTTAACTACAGGGAAGGAAATGCATATAAGCGACCATTCCTAACAAACAGTTACCTGAATTGCCATGGAACCAAGTACAGAGAATTGCAAACCAATTTCTAATTCTCGTATTAAACTTAAAAATGTTGTGAAGCGACAGAGTAGAGACTCATAAATTAAGCACTCTAAAATAACCTGCTACAAGAGCCTAGTTGAATTTCCCACTTAACTGTTAGTAGCACAAACTTAAGATCCCTCCAGGTTTCAAAACCAAGGATAACTCGCTCACCCCCATGGATACAAGTTTGGGAGAAATAACTAACAAGAAAGAAAATCCCCAAGGAAGGGGATCATCAAACTTCAAGTTGTCTGAAACTCGTCCTACAATATTCTATTCTAACACACAAAAATAGAATAATTCCCCTAGTAATAAACTAGTACTGGGAACGCCGTAAGGAGAGGAGATTTGCAACCCATTCACACGCTCGACTACCAAACAACTGCCTGACCCTGGGTCTGCTCCTCACAGAGTATGGTCACAGAAGAATGGGAAGCAAGAGGAAAAGAGATTACCAACCAATAGGAGTCTCAGAAGACGATCATGCCACCGATCATGTGACAGGGAATGATTCCACAAATGCTGATGCAAAGGGTGGATTAATGATGACAGTACTGCCAATTTCTATAATAGATTAGGCCGGTGAACAATCTTTCTCTCCAGAAATTACAAGAAGCAGCTACTCTGGCGTGACTGCTGCTGACTGCATGTTAGATAACAGAATGCTCAAACTAGTAAACAAAATCTGGAAATTCCTGGTTCAGATTTTCGGTCCTGATTCAGTTCGGGCAGCCGATGAGTTCGGATCACTCGTTATCGCTCCTTAGAAACAAAGTTCAATAACAAGTTAACGCCAGCCGTCTGCCGAGTTATTCTTTAACCTAAATTTGAATCGTGCAGTTTATTTTAATTGTGAGAATTAATTAATTCCATAATGAGCGACAATAAATCTATTCTCAGTGCCATAGCCGATTTCAGGAAGGAGAACAAAATTAATTGGGACGCTAACAACAATAGGTGGGATACTAATGTACAGAAACTCAAACAAGTGCAAGAAGACGTAAAAAAAACAAATCTGGAAATCTCACTTATTAAAGAACAGTTCGCGGCAGTTACAAGCAAGTGTGATAGTGCGTGTCAATCCGTCGAACTCTTGCGTCAGGATAACTCTAAACTTAGAAAGGAATTAGATGTAGCGAGAGGTGAAATAAATGACTTGCAGCAACATACACGCAAAAACAACATCCTAGTGTCAGGTGTACCCCTAACGAAGGGGGAGAATATGTTCACCGTGTTGGATGCAGTCGCTAGAGCCATAAACGTTAGCTTCAAGGAGTGGGACATATCTGCGGCTCACAGACTACCGAATAGGAATAGAGACGCCAATATGCCACCGTCAATAGTGGTTAACTTCACCTCACGCTTCACAAAATCGAGTTGGTTGACCGCCAGGCGACTTAAAGGTAGGCTTTCAGCTAGTGAACTTAATACAAATTTCCCTAATACCCCAGTCTACCTGAGCGAACATCTCACTCCCGTGACACGCTCTCTATTCAATGCGGCGAGGCAACTTTTGAAGGAAAAGAAACTAATTTCAGTGTGGACCAGGGACTGCAAAGTCATGGTAAAGGCTGCCGCCGATCATCGAGCATTCCTGATCCGTGATTTGGAGCAAATTGCTGAGTTACGCCGAAAAGATAGCAAGCCTATTTCCGAGGATGAGGCTCAGTGAACACCCAATCACAACTTGTTTTTCATCCAAATTCTGGTAAATTAGGAAACCAGTCAGAACACTATTAGGCTAGTTTTATTTTTTATTCATTTTTCAAAATTTTTTTATTAATGAAAGTGAAATATTATTGTTTTCTTGATTCCCTTTTTTAAGGCAGCATTCGTGCAAGCGCCTGCTTTTTGCCTATCTCTAAAAAATAAATCTATATAATCTAATAATATCGCCTGTTACTTCCCAAAATAGAGATATTAAGAATAACGCTACTTCATTTTAATCCAATTAACTCAAATATACTGAATAATTAGTGTCTCTTGAATATTATTAGCATTCAGAGTAGCCTGCACTGTTTGTAGCTGCTGCACCTGAAATTTTAACTTGGTCAAAGCATTATTTTTGACAGTGCACGACATTAAATTTCTTGATTTTATCTCAGTTATTGCTTGTTACTTCCCAAAATAGAGGGTTAATAGGGAATAATACTATTTCATTTTAATTCAATTTATCTAAATATACAGAATAATTTGTTGTTTCATAAAATTATCATTAGTTTTCTGTGTACACTGTTTGTAGCTACTGCACCTGAAATTATAAGTTGAACCAAGCCCCATTTACAGTGCATAGCAGTTCTTAGTATTATCATAGATCTTGATTATCTAGTTGTTTGAGATTGAAGCAGTCTGCAAGATCACAGTAGAATTATTTACTCGAAAACAAGAGAAGGGCATGTTACCGGTACAGTTTGAAGAATACAATAATAATAATAATAATAATCGGCGATAAGATTACAGTAGCCTGTTACACTTCCATCCCGTTGTCTCTCTATACCTACATTCATATCAGTAACTCAATAATCCAAATCAATAGTTTAGTAGATATTCTCTTACTCCACTATAAATTTTAATTCTGTAATAAATTTAATTGATAGATAGTTAGTTATTACTATAAACTTCATATATTAAATTTTCAAATGAAAACGGTACTATTATAATTACAGTACTCGTATCATTTAGACCTCAGTAAGTGGTGTAAACCTTGCTATTCAATTCATAGTAGAATAAGCACTTCTACTATCTTGCTAGTTCTTTCATATCAATACCTATATTTATACTTTTTTAAATTCTAGATTTTTAATTTACATAATTAGCTCTATTCTTTATGTATTCTTTTATACATTAAGAATTAAATCTTATAATATAAGATATAATTATAAAGATAGGCTAGTACCTAAGATATAAATAGATTATTTAGATATAATTAGATTACATTAAGATAGGCTATAATTAAATATTAGATTACACATCATTGGCTGTGTCATGTCTATACATTACTGTATAGTCTAGATTGTCTTTTCTTATCGGGATCTTCTTTCTTAACAGAATATTCAGTTCCCACTGTATGCACAAACATCGTTCTTAGACAAACTAATGATTGACAGGATGATTATGAAACAGAATTTACTTATTGAATAAACTAACACATAAAAAAACATTGTTCTCTTGATTTATAGTAAGAGTAATGTAAACATTTATGGGCCTCTAATAGTAATAATTAAAATCTAATTTCTTATTTCACAAAGATGAAAATGGTCCACACAATCGCAAAATTAAATATAATTAGGGAAATGATATTATATACAATTATTCATGCTTCTAATTCATGTTCTAGTTTAGCTAGTCATTGAGATGATCGTGACTAGGTATACTTATCAATTAGAATTAAGCACGAATTTGTTTCCCGCTAAACGTATTTTTCCAATTTTTGTTTTAGTTTTGTTTATTATTCATGTATTTATTTACGGTACTTGTATTCTTTTGTGCCCGGCAGGCGGCATGGCTTGTCTCATTGTATTATTTACAGTATAGAACAATGAGTGATCTGATGGAGCCAATTGATGCTTCACCAATTGAGTGCACTGAGTGCACGGATATTAATGACTTTTCTTTAAAATTTCCTATTTTAACTTCTTCCGGAAATAGGGACAAGACGGATTTCTCAGTAATTCACATTAACATAAGAAGTTACAAAAAAAACATAGATGAATTTTTAATAGTTTTAGAGAGTCTAAAGCATCGTTTTGGCTGTATTATTTTGACCGAGGCATGGCTGAATGACGATAGTGACCTGCTGGATATTGAGGGGTATAGGCTCCTTAGATCCTACAAAAGTCTAAATCAATGCGATGGTGTTGTAGTGTACATAAATAATGAGCTTTCAGTGTCTTGCAGGGAGCTTCAGCTGGGTGGTGTGGCCACCTGTCTATCAATTGAATTCGACTGAGAGGGGTCTCCCTGTGAACTTCTTGCAGTTTATAGAAGCCCAAACTCCAATATATATCAATTTTTAAATGCTCTTGACACCCATTTCAGAACCACATCAGGAAGCAATAGGAAAATTCAAATTCTAGCAGGGGATATTAACTGTGACATTCTTAATGTTGCTACAGGATCTATAGAGGAGCAATACATTGATGTACTGAACGATGCAGGATTAACGGCCTGTATAGATAAAATTACCAGGCCAGTTAGTGGAACTTGCATCGACCATTATTTTGTTAAACTTCCTCACTCATTTGATGTTTCAACCACTGTAGTCCAAACCTCTGTGACTGACCACTATGCTATATGCATGAATCTAGCAAAAAATTCTACAAAAATATCTTCACAAAATAACAATGAATATTTTTCCAAGATTGACTGGCATGGTATTAATAATGATATTTCTTCACAAAATTGGAGCTCTATCCTTGATGAAAGGGACGTGAGTGTGGCAACTCGTCTCTTCGCAGATACACTCCAGAAAACAATAGAAGTGAACACAAAACTAATTTAAGTGACAGCAAAAAATAGTAAATTGAAGCCCTGGATTAGCTTGGGTTTAGTTCAATCAATCAGGCACCGGGATAACTTGAAAAAAAGATTAAATAGACAACTGTACCAAAATTTTGAGTTATTAAATGGAATTTATTCTATGTTAAGTTAGTAGTTTTCAGTTCCCATGAAGATAGTAAATTTATTCTTGTTCATTGGCAACTTAGCCAGCATTTCTAAAATCGTTATAATTATGACCAGATTCTTATTAAAGTCCTTGGTTCCCACGATCCCACTTGGAATTATCTGTTCTCACGACGATCTAGACGTCAGAAGTATGCTGATTCAATCCCATAATTCTAAACTTGCAAAAGGGAAATAACTTTTCTCTCCTAGTTTTCCTTCTTGCTTGAACGTATCACCTTCCTTATTTACTGAGGAGAAAGAGAGTGGGCGAAGAGAAATTCACCGGCGATCGGGTAAATATTTCAAGGCAATTATGGGAAAACTGATCAGTCTGGAAGCCTCTGAAAACTAGGAGAGCATTCATTCTAATCCCAGCTGTCATAGTGTTAACTGTTTCTTGAGATTTCTTACAATTTCCAGTAATATGTTTTCGTTTGGGGGTACATTCTCATTCTCTCCAGGAGAATTTAATAGTTGATTGTCCAAGTAAATCGGACATTTAATGTAATTGTAATTTAGAAGTAAAGTCCCCCTTATAGCTATGGGATAGTTAAGATAATTGACGATTGATTCCCTCTATACTTTGGATCTTCAATACCCCTTTTGGGTGAGTATTTTCATTATTGTCATTGAATATGATTTATAAGTGTTCGATTTATGTATGTTAATAATATTATTTATTTCCTCATAGGAAGCGGTGAATTGTATTGATTTGATGATCTACCTAGATCATCAATTGAATACAATCCTATTAGATATTGGTAATTATTATGTTTCTAATTCTGTTGTAAATTTGTCATCAGGTCTCTGTATCGGGCTGAGAATTTCCATTGTAAAAGGGCCGGTGACTTCTTCCAACCATGGATGGAATCGTACGTCATTGAACGCTGATGAGGAGAGAACAAGACTAACTCCCTTTTGGATCTGTCGCCGCGACGCCTGAACATTCCTGGAGGACGACTAATCATCTTCACCCTTCATCCATCTCTGCCAGGGACTCCGGACATCGCGACGACAACTACAAGATGAGTACTTGATCTTTTCCCACCAGAATTCAATGTGTCCCTTAGATTTTGGTCTCTTAAAGACGTAAAAAATGATTAAATTTGGTCTCTTAAAGACAAAGATAATCTTTAATTGAAGAAAGTATTTATTGTAAAGTGTTGTTTGAATTTAAATATTTAATATAGAGGCAATCAATCGTCAAATGATTTTTATTTCGGATTCCTCACCACTAGAATAGTACTAGAAATTTCACTAACCCCTCCACCATCGGGGTCTCGCATGATTTCCAAACTTAATTATAGTTGTCTGAGAATTTAGGTTCTCAAAAGACACTATACAACCTTTTAATGCAACTCTAAAAAATGAATTTATTCAATACAGAAATAGGCTACACTCTCTTATTAAACAAACAAAATATAATTACTATAAGAATAAAATAATTGAAGTCTCAAATAATCCTAAGAAATTCTGGTCAACTGTGAATGAGGTCTCGGGGAGGCCTGCCAGGGTGCATGCATTTCCTGTCAATGTGTTCGCGCGGGATGGTCGGGCTCCTGCTCAAATCACTGCAACCGAGGTTAGCAATAATTTCAATGAGTTCTTTGCCTCTGTGGGAAAGCGCTTGGCTGATTCTTTAACTCCCCTTGGCGAGCCAGAAATAAACGATTCCGATCATGCTGTTGGTTCTGTGTTCGAGTTTCGACTTGTCACGCGAGAAGATCTCATGCAGGTGATCGGTAGCATGAGAGGTAATAGCGCCCCAGGCCATGATCGTATTCCAGCAAGAGTAATCAAGGACAATATTCATACCCTAATTGATCCTATTCTTCACCTAATTAACTCAAGTATTCAGACAGGTAAATTTCCGGACATGCTCAAAATCTCAAAGGTAATACCCATCTATAAGTCAGGTTCAAAAAATGATTACACCAACTACCGTCCCATTTCTCTTCTGCCTATTATTTCTAAGATTCTTGAAAAATGTGTAAAGACCCAGTTAATGCAGTACTTGGACCAAAATAATATTCTATCCACATCACAGTATGGTTTCCAAAAATCTAAGAACTCTTCTGATGCTTTATTCGACCTATCAAAATATATAGCTGATAAAGTAAAAATAAGAAGCAAATTAATGATAACTTATCTTGATCTTGCTAAAGCCTTTGATTCTGTTGATAGGGAGAAGCTATTGTTCAAACTTGAAATGGTTGGTATCAAGCAGACTGCTCTACAATGGTTTAAGAGCTTCCTACAGAACAGGACACAATATGTCCAGATCAATGACAGTGGAAGTGGTTTGGAAAAGGTTGATTATGGCGTTGTGCAGGGAAGTACCCTTGGGCCAATTCTCTTCCTAATCTATATTAACAATCTCCCATTGCTTGACATTAATAGTAAAATTTTTCTATTTGCTGATGATACAGCTGTAGTATCATCAGGAAAACAGTGGGACGATGTATTCAAAAATGCTACTTCTGATTTGGCCAGAATAAAGAGCTGGTTCGACCATAACTCCTTAACCGTTAATATAGATAAGACCAATACATGCCCATCACAACCCGTAACCAGCAAGATCCAGAGCCAAGAGACTTAATACTTCATTCGTGCAGAGATCCAACATCAACTGTCTGTAATTGCTCAAAACTAGAAAGAGTAAATAAGTACAAGTACTTAGGTATTATAGTTGATAGTGGTTTGAGTTGGGGTCCGCATATCCAGTTTGTGAAGCAGATACTTAGAAGGTTATTGTATGCATTCTCCCAGCTAGGCCATGTTTTGAGTGAGGCGCACTGTAAGACTGTATACTTCGCTTACGTCCAGTCAATCATCCAGTATGGCATTCTTGTCTGGGGGGGTCTGCACGCTACTCTCTTGGAGCCGCTTGCGGTGTCGCAAAGACAAATGATTAAAACAGTTTTGAAAAAGGAACAGCACTACCCAACAATTGAATTATTTACTGAATTTCCTGTTTTAAATATTAGACAACTTTACATAAAATCTCTACTGCTCTTTCTAAAAAAAAATAGATATAACATTCTACCCGAAATTCCTCACACCTACCCCAGACGATTTAGAGTCAACCATGGATTCGCGACGCCGCGGGTGGCTCATGGACTGGAGTTGAGAACCCCTTTCTATCTTTCTTAACTTCTGTACAGGAATCTGCCGGCTGAGATTAGAATCAGTATGGAGGTATGCAGTGTGCCGGTATTTTATTACACCCAAACAAAGTTTTAAATCGAGAAGCTGTACTTCGAATCCACCAGTTCAAACTGAAAATAGATTCGCAGTGTTGGGGAGGAGTGATTCGCGTTTCGCTTTGCCTGCAAACAGAGTTACTGTGAACAGAACGCGGACACGCGAGTCTGCGGCGCCTGTTTCTCAAACGCAGCAAAAAAGGTCTACTAGAACTCGGACTTTCAATATTCAGTTTTACGCTGATAGCCAAGGGAGAGATGTCTATAAACATTTCAGAGATGAGAATCATACATTCTCAAGCATGATTAAACCTGGAGCAGGATTCAGGGAGGTGGTGAAGGAGACTGGTGAGGTGAACGCCAATGATGTGCTTGTTTTTCTTGCCGGCACAAACGATATAGCCTGCAATGAGAGGAAGGAGCTACAATCTGCGTTTAGAAGTAAACTACGCGACCTGCAGAGCCGACGTGGAGGTCATGTGCTGGTGTTCTCGGTGCCTCATAGGCATGACCTGCCGAGATGGTCTGCGATCAACAAGGAAGTCCAGAGAGCAAACAACGAGAACTTCATTCTTTGCAAAAAATTTAAAAATGTTTCATTTGTTAATATAACCAATATAGGAAGAAGATTCCATACATCAAATGGCCTTCATTTGAACTCTTTAGGCAAAAAGTTTGTCTCTCAAAAGATTTTAGAATTGGTGCATCAGCTAGCCAACACAACGGAACTAGTTCTTGACCCAATCCCCTTGAAACACAATAACGTCAATCATTTTTTAGGGCACAATCTGATGAAATAAGATCAAGTAGAAGTGATAGTGATTGTATGAATCCAAACAACAAGGGTTATCCTAGCTTAGAAACAAACAAAAGCAAAACAACAGATTTGAAGAAAATAAAAATGTTTTTAATAAATATTTGTTCTCTAAGATCCAAACTAAATCAACTAGAGCTAATCTTATCAGATAATTCTACTGATGTTGTGTGTATCAATGAGCATTGGCTTAGTAATGATGAAATTAAACTTTATGTTCCAAGTGGTTTCACCCTAGCTGCCTCGTACTGCAGGTCTCCCCCACTCACACATGGTGGCTCATCCATATTAGTCAAAAACTCAATCAAATATAGTTCTATGAATGTTAGTAACTTTTGCGTAGAGAAGGTTTTCGAAATATCATCCATAAAACTCGTCCACAATAAAGGTATAATAATAAGTGTATACAGAACACCGGACTCCAATATACAGGACTTTCTCAGCAAGCTAGAAGAAGTTTTAAATTATATCACTGAGAAATCCTACTCTTTCATTGCAATTGCTGGAGACTTTAATCTTAACATTCTTGAATTACATAGACCTGAAATCCAACAATTTTTAAATGTCATGAGATCCTTTAATCTGTATAACGTGCACTCCCTACCAACAAGAGGAAAAGCAAGCTTGGACAATATATATACATGTGTTAAGTCCGAACGTATTGAGTGTAAACTGTATGATCAGGATCTGATATCAGACCATGCAGGTATATTTGCTGATCTCTCCGTAGATATTGTCAGAAATTTTAAAAATAATGAGACAGAAATCCATAAAAGACGTCTCATTACAACTAATAGGCTTAATAACTACAAAAAATGTCTCTCTAGTTATAACTGGTCATACATATGCAATGTCTGTGATACAAATTCTGTGATGTCTATGTTTATTAATGTTTTAAAGTCCTATTTTGATATACACTGTCCTGTAATTAATTATAAGCCAAAGTCTAAATCTAGTCAGAAAAACTGGTACACGCCTGAATTAAAGCTCATGAGGGAGCACCTAATGATGCTGTATAATGTTTGGAAGATAACTAATACTGAAAATGCCAAAGTTATATTTAAGAATTACAAAAAACAATATTGTATAGCTATTGATAGAGCGAAAATTATGGCAAATGATGATGTTATCTGTAAATCCTCTAATAGGAGTAGAGCAGCATGGAAAATTGTAAAGAAGGAAATAGGAAATGACTCAGCTCCTCAAAAAATTAATATTTCACCAGACATACTCAATGACTTCTTTGTTAATGTGCCAAATACTGTATCCAAAGATCTAAACCAATCTTCGGTGACCTATGCTGAACTATTGCATAATTTTAAGTTTGCTGAGGGTATTAATAGCAGCACTCTTGAATTCTCATTTAAAGTGGTCAAACCTGAAACTGTGATATCCATTGTGAATAATTTAAGCTCCTCAAAAAGTGAAGACTGTTTTGGTCTATCGAATTTCATTTTAAAAAATATAATTGAATCAATTTTGACACCATTAACTCTGATGATAAATATAGTCTTACTCACTGGTCAATTCCCCGATTGTTTGAAACTATCATTGCTCAGCCCAATCTTCAAGAAAGGTGATCGAGAATTACCAGAAAATTACAGGCTAATAGCAATTGTACCTATCATAAGCAAAATAATTGAGGCCTGTATTTTCTATCAAATGTACGAATACTTCTCAATCAACAAATTGCTGAATGTAAACCAATTTGGTTTCAGACCTGACTGTTCAACTGCAATGGCCGTTGAAAAACTAGTCAACTTCATCCTGGATGAGTTTGAAAAGAGAATGGTTGTAGGGGGAAAAATGCTAGACTTGAGTAAGGCTTTCGACATTATACCACATAATATTCTCTGTAGGAAGCTTGAATACTATGGGGTCAGAAACAAAGAGCTTAAATTGATCGAAGACTACCTTAGCAATAGATATCAAATTGTTAAACTTAATGATGAAGGATCTGAAGCAAAGAAAGTATTGGCTGGAGTGCCGCAAGGTTCAGTCCTTGGACCTTTTCTGTTTTTGGTCTTTGTTAATGATTTTAATGATAATGTACCTTGTTTTTCTGTGCTATATGCTGATGACACCACCATTCTTAGTGCCAACAAGAGTGTAGACAATGTGGTGGACAGTTTAGATGTATCAATTGCAAGTTGTAAAGAGTGGTATAGTGCGAATTGCATGGTTCTCAATGAGGGAAAGACAGAAAATATAATTTTCACACTTAGAAATAACTTAAGCGATATCCACCAAACATGTATGAAACCTGTCAAACTATTAGGCATTGTATTGGATAGTAAATTAAGCTGGTGTAGTCACATTGAGCACTTATGCAAAAAGCTATCAAGAGTCATTTTTCTCTTAAGAAAACTAAAATCCTGCGTTAGTTGTGATACTTTGATTCTTACTTATTATGGTTTGTTCCACTCGCAACTAAACTATGGTCTTAGACTCTGGGGTAATAGTAGTGAGGTGAAAAAAGCATTTGTATGGCAAAAAAGAGCTATTCGTTGTATTGCTAGTTTGAAGAGTCAGGAAACATGTAGGAACAGCTTCATAGATTTGAATATAATGACCCTTCCATCTATGTATATCTATGTCAATTTAATATATGTAAAACAAATATGAAATTTTTCCATAGACACAGCCATCAACATGAGTATCAGACCAGACACCGAGAAAACCTAGTAACTCCAAGTGTCAGGCTACACAAGTCACACAGAAGTCACAAGTATCAGCAATATATTTTGTTCAATAAACTACCTCAATCAATCAGAAACCTGCCATATAAAGTATTTGCGCTTACTGTATCATACTGGCTGAAAAAACAAGCATTTTATTCAATTGAAGAATTTCTCGCCCATGACTTGAGAAGTTTGACGTACCGGTATGGTTGATGTATCAGCAATAGTTTTTAATAGATGTTTTCTGATTTATACTTTAAGTATGTTTTATGTTTGTAATTTATGTTTCAACATGCATACATGTTAATTATGTTTCTTGCATACTTAATGTTTATGACTATTTGACAGCTTATTGAATAATATGCTCATTTTAATTAATTCTTTTTGACTCGACTGTAATATAAGTCTTAATTAGATTAGTGACTACGACCTATTGTACGCTAGTATAAGATAAACTTGTACTGTACTTAATGGCGAATAAAAATCTTGAATCTTGAATCTTGAATCAAGCGTATGGTGGAGGGGTGGCTGTACCGCCTTGGCTCAGAAATGTCTGAAAGCCTGCTTCGGTCTATGTACTGGCATTAATCTATTATCCTCTATGATGCTTGGAATTCACCCAGATATTTCCATTTCTCTTACTCAAATCCCTTCATATATATTTTTTTTCAATTCCAAAATCTTACTGAGGCTCCGCTTGTCCCTGCTCTATCATGTTTTATCATTTTTTTAATTTTTTTCCTTATCTATCTTTATTTATTTATTTTTTTTTACTAGCATTCCTTTTAAATGTTTCCATTAACTTTTCAAATTACTTCTATTTATATTTTAAGTAAATATAATTTCTTTGTAGTTAGTTATCTAACTCATTCATTATTTATAAACCGAATATTTATTTTTTCTCCTCACAATTTAATTTATTACTTAATTTAACTCAGCAGCCTGATATATTTCAGGCTACCCAGAACTCACCCCTACACACAGACGAATAGTCTTGTAGGGGTATTCCTGTATCTATGTAAAGTGTGTTTAATTTCCTGTAATGTATATTTTTGAGGAATAAAGCTTATTTGATTTGATTTGATTTGAGATGAATCTGCTGCTGATAATTTACAGGGGTTGTTGGCGATGATGATTATGTACACACTTGACTCTAAGTTCAAGAAAAAAAATCCGACTGTTGATCCTATTTCTTCACTGAAATAAAGAAAATTTGCAAATTATATGCTAAATACTGATTCTCCATTCATCACAAAATTCACTTTGTGAAAATGTTAAGTTTTGATTTTGATATAAAGAGGTTAATAATTATGTTGTGTTTTCGTGAATCAGTTGCAGTTCCACTGAATGCCAGTCACAGCTCAGTAACAGTTATCACAGTGAATGGAACTGCTCTCTATAGTGAACAACCACAAAGTAGAAGATTATGTGTAGAAGATATGTTATATAGAATGTGTAAATTATTTAATTATGCAAATTCTTCTGTAATTTTCATTCATCAATTCCATTGAATTTTCTTTCTGGGATATACAGGGTGATTCTTAATTATGGTAAAATAATTTAATATGTGATAGTAGAGGTAAAAATAAGAAAAAAGTTCTTATAAACATATATCCATAAACGCTTCATTAGTGAGTGAAAGATAGAGATATACAGAGTGGAAGATTTCGCCCAGAATTCAGTTCCTCTGGTGAAATACACCAATGCTGAATTGTTTGGGGAATAGTTTTTCAAAAACTTATGCTGGATTTATATGGAAAAATATCTGAAAAATTGAATAAAACTAGTCTGGAAGCTGTAGTGTGAGTAGCTTTTGAGAAAAAAGTTGAAATATGCAAAAAAGTTAAGTAGAAAAACACAGACTTCTACGTTTGATGCCGAATAACTTTCTTTAATGACCAGTAAACAAATAATTTTTCGCAATAAAAATTGTAGAGAATTCAATTCTGGAAAGAATTATGTAAGCTGTGTGAACTAAATTTGAATAAAATGTATTCTTATGTAGTACATTACACCTCAAAAATTTGCTGTATTATGAGGAGAGAACTAATAACTCATAGGCTGTAGCTGATTGCAAACAAAATATTCGTTTTTTTATGAAAAGTTTTATTTTTCTATGAAAGAAACTAATCTAACTATCTATCTATCTAACTATCTAAATCACATTAACCTTATACCAAAAGACTAAAGATGATGTTCAAAGTGACCTCTGTTGTTCTGAATGCATATATTCAGAAGTCTTCTCATCGATTGTCAGACCCATTCAAATATTCAAGGAGTCTGCTCTATCATTTCTATTCCATTCAAAATCCTTGATCGGAGTTCTTCAATGGTATCAATCGGAGTATTGTATACTAAGGTTTTCAGGTGTCCCCAAAGATAAAAATCCAAAGGATTTAAGTCTGGTGACTTAGCTTGTCATTGTACCTGGCCCACCTCGGCCTATCCATTGATTTGGAAAGCTGTGATTCAGGTGTTCATGAACAGCAACACTGAAGTGTGCTGGAGCTCCATCATACATAAACCAAATGTTTTGGGGCAACTGGAGAGGTACCTACATCTTCAGGTAAGATAAATAGCTCCTCTCTCAAAAAGTTCAAGTAGATTATGCCATTAAGCCTGGGAGGGAGCTCGAACAGAAATAGATGATCTCTTATGATTCCTGCCCAAACGTTTACTGAAAACTGATGTTGTGGACAATTAGGATTGATGGCATGAGGATTCTCATCTGCCCAAATATGTTGGTTGTGGATGTTAACAATAGCTGTTCTTGTAAATTGTGCCTCGTCAGTAAATAAAACGGTTGTTAAAAAGTTTGGGTTAGCAAGTTTTTCTAAAAACCATCGGCAAATACCAGCACGGGGAATACAGTCTCGTGGCAATAGAGTATGAACTTTCTGGAGGTGGTATGGATGTGAATGTTGCTCTTATAGTATCCTCCAAATAATAGATTGATTGACATTAAACTGCACTGACAATTCTCTTGTGCTCTTCTCTGGATGTTCATAAATTTGATTAAAAACTTGTTCTTCTAACTCAACATTCATAGTAGATCGGGGTCTGCCTGCATAAATGTGCTCTTTGGATATCAAAGAACCTGTTTCAGACAGACGTTGATGAATAGTGGCAAAAAACCTTGAACTTGGACATACTCGGTGAGGAAAGTTCTCTTGATACAAACGTATTGCTTCAGTACTATTACAGTGTCTCATTCCATACATTAAAATGCATGTCAGCTAATTCAGAGTATGAATAATGTCTAAAATTACCTGTCATTTTTCAAAAAGTCAACACTCACACAAGAGCAAAGTGAAATGGTTACAAATAACTGGTAAATAGATTAAACAAAAAACACAGTGCGGTTACAGTAGGCCTAACTTAGTTTGTTGTTTAGTTCAACAATGAGTTAAAATATTTCTGAAAATAATTTTCAGCTGATAATTTCTTTTAAATATTTTTTTATTTGAAACAAAATGAATCAGCTGTTTTGTAACAGCTGTTATTTAAATCCATTTTTTATTTGCAATCAGCTACAACCTATGAGTTATTAGTTTTCTCCTCATAAAACAGCAAATTTTTGCGGTGTGATGTACTACATAAGAATACATTTTATTCAACTTTCATTCAAATTTAGTTTACACAGCTTACATGATTCTTTTCAGAATTAAATTCTCTACAATTTTTGTTGCAAAAAATTATTTGTTTACTGGTTATATGAAAGAAAGGTATTGGGCATCAAACATAGAAGTCAGTGTTTATCTACTTAAATATTTTGCATATTTCAACTTTTTTATCAAAAACTACTCACACTACAGCTTCCAGACTAGTTTTATTCAATTTTTCAGATATTTTTCCATATGAATCCAGCATAAGTTTTTCAAAAACTTGTCCCCAAATAATTCAGCATCAGTGTATTTCACCAGAGGAACTGAATTCCGGGGGAAATCTTTCACCCTGTATAGCTCGCTAATGAAGCATTTATGGATATAATTATGTTTATGAAAACTTTTTTTCTCATTTTCACCTCTAATATCATGTATTAAATCATTTTACCACAATTAAGAATCACCCTGTATATCACACACTGGCAACAAATTTATTACTTTATATTTCTTTACTATAGAATGTATTACATACTAGTAAATAATATTATTTAGAATTGTAATTGTGTTAATACAATTAAAAGGAAATGAATTATGGGGGTTTTTGTTTTCTTCATGATCTATTTATTAGTTGATTTTATGATTTTTTCAGCATCAGTGTATTTCACCAGAGGAACTGAATTCCGGGGGAAATCTTTCACCCTGTATAGCTCGCTAATGAAGCATTTATGGATATAATTATGTTTATGAAAACTTTTTTTCTCATTTTCACCTCTAATATCATGTATTAAATCATTTTACCACAATTAAGAATCACCCTGTATATCACACACTGGCAACAAATTTATTACTTTATATTTCTTTACTATAGAATGTATTACATACTAGTAAATAATATTATTTAGAATTGTAATTGTGTTAATACAATTAAAAGGAAATGAATTATGGGGGTTTTTGTTTTCTTCATGATCTATTTATTAGTTGATTTTATGATTTTTTTACTCAGAAATAAATATGGCAGTCTAGCAAGTAGTCAAATAGAAAATGCATGAAATATTTTTTTCTGAATACCCAATTTCCAGTAAGTTACAATAATCCAGAAGAGATGAAGAAAATTTTTTTTTGACTTGAATTTTTATTAATGAACTAATATTATATGAATAGATTGAATTATTAATATATGAATAGGTGATTTAATAATTATTTGATTTGGAATTTCATTTATAATTGAAAAAAATGTATAACAGTAATTGATGGAGCCTCATTTAATCATTGATGAAAAATAGATCTGGAGGGATATCATCATCAGATTATTTGACAATGTGTAATACATTGACTCGTTTATTCATTCATGCATAAATAAAAATAATATAATTCCAAACTTATTATGAATTATTGGGAAAGGAACTACAGCTTTTCTGTTGATATCAGCAGCATGAAATAATACTGAGGGGGGAAATTATGGAGTACTGCAGTACCACACAGAAATAGTTATTTGTGCAACTAGTGCTCAAAGTGACAGTTTGCTGCACCAAAAGAAACGTTTACTCAGGAATGGCTTCTTGAGTGCAGCAGAGGAACTTTGCGCACGTATTTCACATTAAATTTTTCCTACAGTTACCATTGAATATGAAAAGTGGGTAATTATGGATAAAATGATGGCTGAAATCCATCAAATGTTTGTGTGTGTGATGCTGTTATTAATAACAACTTTAATTCATTTAAAAATCAATAATCCAATTGAAGTTGAAAAGTCTCAGCCAAAGTTCTCACTTTATCCATTCAAGAATCAAAAAAATACAGATAAAAACAAAAAGTTCGCATTCAAAATACACGCCAAAAGCTGGTTTGGATGACTGCAAAATGGCTGAACCGACAAGCACGCGACCTAGCGGGAAGAATCGTAACTAACTTCGTTCTTTCATCCAGCTAAAAACAGTATTCAGATATTCAGAATTATGATTAACTAGAATTACCGAAAAATACTATAAGTAAACTAAAAAATATTTATAATAAACATAGACAACAGAAAATATTTTATTGTAGTATATTCTAATGTTATTTTATTAATTTTATTGACATGGATTTCGAACGGTAATTATTTAACCTGAAAATTCGAATTTCAAAATGTGTGTTTGCTACATTTCTCATTGCTTGGAGTTGAAATAATTATTACTGTCAAGAGAAAATAAACATTATTTATTATCAAATGATGACAATTTATTATTTAATTATGATTTAGATAAACATTATTCTTGTTTTGGATTTCTAGATTGGGATTTCATTATAAATGTAGGGTACATAGCCATTGAAATGATTCTCATCTAAATCTAGCCACAGTCATTGTTACCAACTTAATTTTTGTTTTCGTGCACTAATCCTCCATATAACCCACCAACTATTTTGTGTTGCCATGTTTCAAATCTGGAGTGCAGAAAAATTTTTTCCCGCACTAGAGCGGAAAAGTGATTCTTTGCGTTCTGTAATCAGTGCAGAAATGGCCACTTTTCAAGGTAACTGTAGGAAAAGATATTATCCTTTTTCCTCTCTTAGAAGTTACTGTACTAGTGCGCGATTCACTGTATGTGTGTCCATGTGTGTGCTTCATAAAATTGAAAACACAGCACAGCAGAGCAATGAATTGAAGAACTAACTGTAAGTCACCCATTTTACCCCGCTCCACACCGCTCTACTCTTACTTCTTCTCTGTGGAACAACTGAACTGAATTATATTATCAGTGCCTTAGACCAGTTATAGAACAGACACGTTGGGAAGTCTAGCCTCTGAAGCCAACATCTACTGCCATATCTCCAAATCGTGACGTCATCATCGGATAGAAAACTTCAGATTGTGTCTATTTCAGAAGGATGTGAATTATTATCCATTAAAATGGTAATCTCAGCTGCGCTCCCGCTGAAATAGACACAATCTGCTATGAAAAACAATGTAAACAAACTCTACAGCAAAGTTAAGGAACTATAAAGACTGGGTACACGCAGTCGCCATTTTGAGTCACAGCATAGCATTCCATTCAACTGCTTGTAATGCTTTGCTTTGACAGTGGTGATTATATTTTGATATTTTTAATAATTCTAATTCATTATGGTGGGGTGCTCGGCACCAAATTGTGCCAATAAAACAGAGAAAGGGTTTCGCTTGTTCACATTTCCTACAGATGAAAAAAGAAAGGCAATTTGGCTTCAAAATTGCAGACTTGATAAATGGAAGCCAACATCAAATTCCAGACTTTGTGAGGTGAGTATAACTTAATTTATTCATTTGATTTTAAAGAATTAGAATAAAATTATTTTATAAAGCATTGTAATGTCCTAATTAAATTTTAATAACTTTATTATTCAACATTAAAAGTAATGATGCTTTCGGTTCCCAATTTTAAGGTTATAAATTATTAAACTAACTTAGTTCAAAAATTTATTTGTTTATTTCATTACGGTAAATGAAATATTATTACAGGATGAAAATAATACTTATAATAGAAATAATACTTATTATAATTATACTTGATATTGAAATCTATGAGAAAACATCTGCAATTAACTTTTCAAGATATCTTAAAAACATCCCATCATTTGTTTAATTGGCCATAATAAATAATTATGGTACATAACAAATAAATAATATCTGGGAATTTGGAAGCATAGGCAGATGTTAGATTATACTTTTGCTTTATATTAATACGGGTTGATTACCTTTCTATCCTCAGCTGTTCTAATTTTATTCTATACAGGACCACTTTGAAGAAAATCAGTGGGAGCTCCATCGAGCAGATGAGTGGAGAAAGTTGAAGCCAAATGCTATTCCAACTTTATTTAATGTTCTGAATCCACCAAAAAAGCTTATATCAACAAGGCGGTCAACTTACAAGGTAGGTGAAAATAAGTTATAGATTTTTTTGATTGATTTTCTTTCTGAGGGTTGTGCCCACATGATCTCTTAGGCTTGTGCGAGGGTAATGAGAGGGTGATGACTGGCGCCTTATCACGTTCTCCAATGAGTTATCACTTTCTCCACTCTGATAATCCTTCAACTTTAAGCCTGATAAGCTCAATAAAGTTTTTCAATGCTCATTGATGAAAAGTTTATAAACTTTTAAGAGCTGTATCTCAATACATTTTAGGCCTACAATAACCACCTTGGCATGGATAGTGACTATCTTTCACTGTTATACAGAGTATCTCAAAAGTACCACCCCAGTGCCACCACGGTATTCTCCAAGCAAAAACGAACAAAAAATCTCATTTGCAAAACATCTAATTCTTCTTAAATCTTTTGTAATCTGCCGAGTGTAGATTTCCTGAAGAGGGTTCCGCCCTTAAATTTTTCAGGTTGGCAGTCCTTGAACCTCTGAGTGAGTGATCTGGCAATTGATGGATTGGACTGTTAATGAATTTAATTAGTAATTTCAGATCCTTCAATAAATTAGTCTCTGAATATCAAATATTTACTCAAATAAATTATGATTATTGTTAAACGATGTTTATATAAACACAGATAAAAAAGATTGGAATAAAACTTTTTTTGAAAATAATATAGTCCGCAAATGGTGAGATTAGAATATAGGGCCTAGACAAGTTTAGCATTGCATGAAACAATTCAAGAATAAATTGAGTTCCAGTGGCTAAGGAGCTGAAATTATTTTGCGTGGTTTTTGTCATTGTGTTATTTCCGGTATCAGCGTTTTTCACAGTGTGCAAAACATGTCCATATAACATGGTCTTTAGACAGCAGCAGCAACTCATAGTAAACAAGCTGTCATATAGTTGTACAAAAATGACTCATCATGAAACTTCTTATTCATGAGTGTGACTGTCTCTCCATAAAAACCCTGTAATATTAAATTCTGTATGATACAATATTTTTCAGGACCCATTTTTTAGTGAGATAGCTGGAGGTGCTACAATCACAGAAAATGAAACTGCTAATCTTGGTGTAGGGAATGGCACAGCATTATCTCATGAGGCAAGTATAAAACAAACGTATAAAACTGCTCTATTACCATATAATTAATCATGTCAGCTTTTAATTCGAGGAAAATTAATCTTCTTCTACATCTAATATACAATTTTATATTCATCATACAGAGTATTTCACAAGGAATGTCCAATACTTCTCAGGCTGATTCCCAACCCGACACCCAGTAGTAAAAAAGTATCATGGGACATATCCAAATTTCAAAAACATTCTGTATAAATATGTAGGCCTACATTGAAAACATACAGAAGAACATTTTTCATGATATATCTACTATTTGTGATATTTTTAATTAATAAACTAACAGTATAATACATATCATAACTAGATTATTAATAAAATTTATTTATCATAGGTTTATCAATCGAAGTCATGTATTGAAGTGTTCATTTACTATAGTCTAAACTTCTATCATTATATTCCTTGTCATTTACACTTATTATCAACAATTTATCTCAATAAATCATTAACATAATTTCACGTCAGGAATCAAAACTTTTATTCACGTTCACACAAAAACTTATTATTCAAAACAATTATTTTCCAATAGTTTTTTCTCAAATATGTTTTGTCTCCTTAGCAACTTGAACTTGAACTTTTTATCAGCAACTTGAACTTCGTTTCTTCTTCTTACTACAGTCTGTCCAGACTGCCATGAGTGCTGAAAGATTAAGCCGACCCTCGCTCCCCCACGCGCAGGCACACACGCCCGGCCTACCTGCGCCATTATTATTATTATTATTATTATTATTATTATTATTATTATTATTATTATTATTAGCTTATGGCTTTGAATGGTGGGGAGACCCAAGGGTAGTTCCACCTCGCCGTATATAGTCCAAAGTTCCCTAATGGGAAACCGGACACTAAGGTTATAGTGAGCACAATACTTTAAATTTACCTTCGCCATAGATATACTATGTATACTATGTAGTATACAGGTAGGCAGACCGTCCCTTTACTCACACACACAAACTGAGACTGTGATTGTATGTGTGAGTAGTAGGAGGGTCGGCCTAATCCTTCAGAGCTCATGCCTGTTAGGACAGAGTATAATTATATTTCTATCAAACTTTATTAACTTGTGAACCACTACATCTTTAATGATATAGTCTACAACAATATTCATTTTTTGTTTCAGGCATTTCCTGCTGGGGAGGAGGAGCAAATAAAGCAACTCAAGAATGAAGTTGCATCACTGAAGGAGGAACTTCAGAAGAAGGATTCAATGATGAAATCGTTTTTGAATAAGGAGCAAATTGCTGCATTGCAACAAACACCCAACAAGTGGAGTGCTGAGTCTATCCTTCTAGGCTTGAAGCTTCGATTCAGCCTGGGTGTCAATGGCTACAATTTCCTAAGGGAAACGAAATATCCTCTGCCTTCCATTGCCACTCTGAATCGACACTCAATTGATTCCAATAAGAATCGGAAACGTAAGGCTGAAATGTTTGGAACTTCATCCAAAAAAAGAAAAAAACTTAGTTAGGATATGACCTGTAATATTACTCAATTACTTCTTAACATTTATGAAATCAGGCCTACTTATTTTTATTTATAAAATAGAATTATAGCACCCTTTTTCTGAAAATAATAGGTTAAGAATACAAGTTATGACAACTAGTTTGGTGTGAACACTGAAACTAGTTGTTATAATTTGTATTCTTGAACTATTATTTTATTATTGTCAGAAAAGGGTACTGTAATGCTATTTTATAAATTCTCAGTTACTTATTTTTACTAAAAACAGTTTTCAAATTAGTTTACAACGAAGCTGCAATCTATACTATAGTAAATATTACCATAGTAATATTGAAGATTTACTCAAAGATAATGATATTTTTTATCAAACTGTAGGTTTCAATTTAGGAGAAGTGAGTGAGATAGATGATGTAGTTAACGCTTTCACCTTTCAAATATTTGAAGATTGATAGAACTAGTGGTCCAGATGGTACACCCACTATTTCTTCAAAGAATTGAAGGATGAACTAATTTTGTAATTATATAATTTGTCAATTAGAAACAATCAATTTCCTCTCATCTGGAAATAAGCTATTTATAAATAATGGTACTGATAATTTATAATAATGATACCCATTTATAATAATGGTATTTTCAAAGACTAATATAAATCGGGCAAAGAAAATGAGATCAGTAATTTTAGGCCTGTAATCATTAGTGGAGCTAAAGTCTTTGAAAATATTATATAGAAGTTATTTAAATATACTAAATGTTATTATCAATTTCAAATATTTGTATCAGTTATATCAGTTTCAATCAACATTCAGTTTCAAGGTTATTGACTTTTTGAAAAGGTTCTTGAAAGTGTTTAATCAATTGTTCTTGAAAGTGATGACTCCGCTATTTATTTATTTATTGGAGAGTGCATACAATAGACTATTATTTTATGTAGACTACTAATAATATGAACCTATGTGAGCGGGGTGTTTGAATTGTTATCGAAGAAAGGTTGCTCTGCTATGTATATAGGTATTACATAAATTGTGTAGGTAATAATCTATTGCATTGTTAGGATTTGTTCGAAAATATATTTTTAAAATAATAAATAAGTATAATACTTGTGTATTGTATAATGAAATTCAATGATAGTTTGGTTGCACAAAACAGAAATTTCTAGCGATAACGCCAATTAAACTAACCGGCATGAAAAAAAAATAATTCTGATTAGTTGGCACAATATGACCGGCGATTAGCTGAAATGAAGAAAGTTTCGTTGCACAAAGTTAAAAATAAAAAAATAACGCTGGTTAAACTAATCGACGTAAAATATTTTTAACAGGCCATTCACAGGGAATTAAATCCAACTAACGCCGATTAGTTACCTACTGATAAGCTGTCTTCCAATTAGTTTTTGGTGAAAAAACTACAGAATTCAAAGTATGAGCTAAATTTCATGAGCTGATATTATCATTCAAAATTAGATTCTGATTTTTGAGGTTAGTTTTGATCTGGTTCGTCTGCAGATAGCACTTTACACTGGCGACAGACAGAACATTTTTATGGCGCATGCCTAATGATGGTCACCGATTCAATGACATTTATCCTCAATTTTGTGCCATTTGTTCAGAATAATAACATCTGTCGGTTAAATTACAGTATTGCCGGATTGTGAAACCGTTAAAATCTTGATTAGTTAACCGGAGAACTTAATCGGGGTTAAAATCTAACCGATCTTTGTGGAACAGAAATGAATTCATAAAACTAACGCTGATTTAATCGGCGTTAATGTCCATATTAAACAGACGTACGTGCAAGGGTCAGTTGCACGTACGTCCGTTTAATATGGTCATTAACGCCGATTAACAAATCAGCATTAGTCTTATGGATTCATTTCTGTTCCACCAAGATTGGATAGTTTTTAATTCCTATTAAGTTTACCGGTTAACTAACCAAGATTTTAATGGTTTCACATCCGGCAACACTGTAATTTAACTGACAAAAAATAATTGAGGTTATGTTATTGAAGCGGTGAATTTGACCATTCAATACAGAGGCATGCACTCATGCGCCATAAAAATGCAATTTACCTAACCATAGAAGTGGAATTTGGAATGTTTACCTGCTAAGCTGAACTTGGAATGCTGACAACATGGCCAGCTTGATTTGTTCTGTAATTTCAAATTGAAGATATTAATATTTTATAATGAAAAATTATTAAAATCTATGATTGATGAGTCTATTCAGATTAAAAAAAACATTTATTAGTAGATTAACTCCTTATTCTTCTATATTTTGAAATTTTTCAAACACTATTATCAAGTTGGCTTAACCGGCAAATTCAAATAATGATATAGGCTACCAACTATGGCAACTATAATAATATTGAAAATAATATAGAAAAGGGATATTTGCTTGTTTCAGCTTTGAATCTTAGTAGAATAACCAACATCATAAATGTGTCCAGGCTACTTGATGAATCCATCGAATTATCATAGACTACCCGTACCGGTAATGAGATTTGTGCGTTGGCGGTCAACAAAGAATATAAGCAATTTTATTGAAAACATTAAGGATAGAGGATTTTACTTTAGTAAACATATCTGATAATCTTGTTAGTAATTCGTACCGTAGGCTTATAAATTAGTAGCATACGAGTACTGAAGATCTACTATAGAGTAGATGGCTTGGCTGTATGAACAAGTCTAATGTTGCCGGTTATTTATCAACACTACAAGGGCCAGACCATATTAAGCGTTTTTGGAGTCGGCGAAGCAGGAAACTCTTGGATTGGTAAAAGAAATGCTTAATATTGTTCTTGTAATAAATTGAATATAATCTGGCCCTAACGTAGAAGAATGAGAACTTTCTTGAGACTGAATACAATTTTTGAAGCTTCAATTAGAAACTCTATTTAGTTCAACAAAAACGTTATTTTGTCTGAGAGCTTGTTGATGGATATATTTATTTATTGAATGTCCAATGGTATATCTCAAGAAGAAAAACCATCACTGTCCTTCAACTTCCCATGAATGTTGAGAGATCTAAATTTCTTATTGAAAATACCTAATATACGGTATTGTATTGTAATTCATATTTGAATCCAAGATCCTGGTGACTTGTTTAAAATAATCAATCATATTTTATTCGTCAAGAAAAATAGTTTAATGATGATTCGAATAATGAATTTTCATAATTGATATTAATGCCTGAATATAGAAATCAAGTAATAGTTGGCCTACCATTAACTTTCATAGGTATTCTTATTTTGTAAAATCTTTATTCATCAATAGACTAATAATTATTATTTGTTATGGTACCGTACTGAGTCATAGCCACCTCTAATACATGTATTAGAGGTGGCTATGACTGAGTTCATAGATATAATAGCCTTTCTATTCTCCTGTGACAGCTAACCATCAATTTAATATAATAATAATATGTTAACTTATTGGAATTAATGTAATATATCATTATGGAATTGAAGATTATATATTGCATATGAATGAAGAAAAAATAAATTTGAGATTTTGCAAAAAATAAAATTAGAAATACAGGCTTAGGCATACCCAAAGTGACTAAAAATAACGACATTGCCTATTCTGTCGAAAATGCTTATTTTTTAAAATGACTTCAAAGTATTATAGCTATTATTTGTTTCAGATTAGAATTATTATAGCAAGCCTTGTGTCACACCTGACAATTAAAACAATGCTTTTATAGCTTCTATCAAAACAGTGACACTCAATTTTTCATTACCGTACCTACCTTTTTTTATTCCATTACAAATTTATTTTTTGGTACCTGCGCATTTGTCTCAGTAGCCCGAATGAATTGTTGACATGTTCAAACTTTTGAAGCTAGTGGAATTCTACTAGCCAGCTATATACTGTTGATAGTTGTTACTATTTCGCTCGCAGCCAATGGAATAGCCAGGTGCGACATAGGGTAATTAAAAATGAAGAGTATACTCAAGTACAACAATATAATTTTATGGATAAGGATAAATGCTGAAGCTGCTGCATTTAAACCAAAGTTGTCAACAAAAAAATTTGTCCACAAATAGTTTTCTACATAAAGTTACTGTTCTTTTGTAGAGCAACAAAATAGAGAACTTGTTGCCAAAGAATTGGTCTAATAGCGATTGTATAGTTTGCGAGGACTTGTAGAGGTAGAAGACTTTGTTCACAACTTTTTCAGTGTTTCTCATATTGGTTGGGAAACTAAACTTTTTGTTTAAAACAAGGATTTCCAGAAACTGCCTCAATTTGTTGAGAACTCAGTTAGTAGACAACTCTGGTGTGAATGTGGCCTAACTTTAACAGCAAATTAAACAACTTAATTATTGAGTAATTCTAGTTTATTGCAGAAAAGCTACATAACCGACATGAATTTTGCATTTAGTAATGAGGCATCAGATCATAACTAGTTTATTGAAAACCAAATGAATAATAGAAAAAATTATAACAGCTTATTTCGATTCAGTAAAGAATGACCATCATGCTACCATGCCTCTTTATGCATAGCTAACCATGATATTAGTTTTTTGCAATAATATTTACATCAAAGAACATTGAAAATTCACATCTTTGACAACCTCGGCAATATATTGATTTCTTGTGTATTATACAATTAGTAAAATATTGAAAAATTATACTATGAGGGAAGCTTTTTAATTAATGTGATATCAAAATTAACTAGATGATATAATATAGTGCAGTCAAGGAAAGGTTAGGAAACAAAAATTATTTTTGACCTCGCAGTTCTGTTTAGGGTAATAAGGGGGTAAACATATCAAAATTCCCCCCCAACCCCTTGTGCTAAGTAAGGGGGTGGGGGTGGTTCAAAGGTAACATTTTTTGGTTTCTCACATATAACTCGAAAACTAAGTATCTGATGTGTTTGGTATGAGGGACTTCAAGTGGACTGTATACTAAGTTGAATGAAAGTCTGTTAAATAATAAATATAATTTAAAAGATGGCTGATGTTGTTCATCAATACCTTAACCCAAACTCACCATAAAACTTATAAGAGTATAACTACTAAATACCTGGTAGCAAGGTAGACGCCAAGAAATTGTAAGACAATGTAACAATAACAAATGATTGCATTTATTATAAGTGGCACTTTACAAATGGCCTTAAAAGTTATGATGACTGCACTAAGTAGGAAAAAGGACGTTTAATGAAAATCAAAAATAACAAATAGTAAATTTGAATAAGCAGTAAAAAAGGAATTGTCTATTGATTCAAGTTGGTTACAACAATACAAAGTATTCATATAATAGTTGTGTGATGTAACAAATGATCAAAAATGATAGTGCAATGTAGCAACATTTTCAATATTGCAACTAGTGTCAACTCAGTGGTTCCAAATCTTCAACAGAGGGGATAAAGATGTGCAATTTTGCTATGTTAATCTACTAACTAGTCAAAATTAAGCTGCAACGTCACAGACACCCGCTTCAAATTTCATTGCCAAATGAACAATTGTTGCAGCATTGGAAATTTCATCCCCTACATTAAAGTTGCTATAAACAATGAAACATAAACTTTGAATAGTGAAATAATACACTATTTTAAAGAGAATTTAATGCTCTAAAAACCTACGATAAGCATTGATTTTTACGATGCATTGTTTGAGAGTTATAAGCCCTGAAAGAGCAAAAAATTGCATAAAATCCTGTTATTTCGACAATTGCACACCTTCAAGAGCGAATATCTCGGGAACTGTTGGAAATATCACAATTCCACTGATCAAAAAGTGTAGAGAATTTATCAAACTTAATTTTTTAATAGTTAGTTATGTCGGTTGAACGCATTGTTCTCAAGATATGAGCGCGGAAGCAAAAAGCTGAAAAATTCAACTTTCGAACCACCCTCATCCCCTCTCACTCAACACTAAAGCTATTGCAACAGTTGTAGGGAAGTGTGTAAAAGTGATAAATTATACATAAAATTGAATAGAATTTATTGCTCTATGAGATCATAATCTGCGTTGATTTTTCCTATCAATTTTTAAAAGAGTAGAAATAGAGAAAAATTGGAGGCGAACGTGTTTTTTTCAAAAATGTCACACATTTAAGAGCGGATATCTCGAAAACAAGAACAGTTGTGAGATGAATATTGTAGGAAATTATATAAGCTTTACCTTTGTATTTAACAGTTATGTCCGTAAGATACATAGTTTTCGAGTTATATGCGAGAAACCAAAAAATGGTACCTTTGAACCACCCCACCCCCTTAGCACAAGGGGTAGGGGTGAGGATTTTTTATATTTTTACCTCCTTAATACCCAAAACAATTGCGGGGTCAAATATAGTCTTCCGAACTTTTTTCTCTATACCCTCTTTTGAGCATTCATTGCCTGGACTAATATAATAATAAAGTTATGATGTTGGATGCTTGGTTCCTATTGTTAGATGCAGAATGGAAACTGGGTAACACACACGATGGCTTTTGATGTTCACGCTTTCTATCCGTCCATCTATATACACTGTGTAATATGTTTTGGTATCTGAAAGAGAAAAAAACAAACGAATTATTGATTGATCGAATGATAAAAAATAAGTTGATGAAATTTAAAAATAATATTTGAAATTTTCAAGTTCTAGTGATAGGTAGGAGTGGTAGAATAAATATTTTGTAATATACTTCTACTTACAGTTCACTAAGCATTAGACCCAATTCACACCAAAGTGGCATAGAGGATTCTCACACCTCTATAATTATAGAAATATGGTCCAATGGAAACAGAATGGACTTGGTGCTACATCTCTTCTGTTTGTATTGGACTATATTATAGGCGTTTTGCGCTAAGACTGATTTGCTTGAACAAAGTGAGGTAGAAACATGGTGTAGTGGGTAGACGGGGAGATTTCCAGTGCTATTTTTGGGGGTAGTAATGTAAGTCGGGAATATTCCCATTGGGAAGGAACTTATGATTGGGTAATATTTCTCTGCCCAAGAAACCATGGTAATAAATTGCATTAAAATAATTTATATTTAACCTATCAATTTCAATCACATTTGACAATCATAATCAATAAATCATCCATTCAAAAAAACAGTGTAAATAGCTCACAAATTACATCAATTTTTATATAATTTGGCTAGACTTTACTTTGAATGAACCATTGATCACCTATATCGATGAATTAAGTTGGGTTACTTAGATAGTATTAATTAAATACTATCGATTTTACTGATTCAATTAAAGTAAAGCGTCCCCTTCTTTATTCTTTATCATAATAAGCATATCATCAAAATGATAAGGAGAGAAAAAATAAGGTAACCCTGTGCTGTTCCTCTCCCAAATTTAGCTAAAGTTAAACATATTCCGAAATATGTCAAGTCTTGTAGTTCTTCACTTCACAAAATTTTCAGCCCTTAAATATTTTCAAATTTAGATGCTTCAAAACCAAGCCTTCGTAGAAAGAATATTACACATTATTATCACAAAAAATGAAATATTCATATACTAATGAAATTTTGAAGGAGCAAACATTCTAGTATGTTCTTTATTATTTTATTTTTGGGTGAAAATTATTGTGAGCTTCTTTGCAAAGTAATAGATGATTTATCATAATTAAATTTCTTGAGCGATACAAGACGAAGTAAACCCAAAATTCAACTTCTTGAGCAATTCAAGACGAAGTAAACCCAATATTTTGTTGACTAAGCTTACTTGACTGTTAGGAATATGAGTATAACAGATTTAATTTACAAGACATAAAATGAAAGTAGCATCATAATGGTGGTACCGTATACAATAATCAAGGATGTGCACCACGCTTTTTGATTCTTTTTACTGGTAAATTATCAAAGTATTACGAATTGTATACTATCAATTTATTTAGATTTGACTAATATCAAGAAAACACTTTTATCATTTATACTTTTTGATATATTGGGCGCTTTGAAAGCGCCAAAAGTTCAAATCTTGGGGCAGATCCATTACATAAATGATAGCAAATAAATTCATACAATTTTGAGGATGGATCTTCCCCAATATTTGAACTTTATGCGCTTTTAAAGCGCCTAATATATCAAAATGAAAAATGATGAAAATATTTTTTCCTTGGAAATACCATCTATTTAAGTATCTTGATAGAATTCAAATCAAAGTACCTTCGAAATGGAACCAATAATAAGTTTCCAAAAGCGTGGCGCGGAGCCTTAAATGATTAGAAAATGAATGCTTATTCCTCCTCACACTCATCAAGAAGTGATAAATAAACGAATTCGAATTACTGAATTCTTTGAACTTAATATTATAGTCTCAAAGTTATTTATTCTAATCATTTAAATATAACTTGTTTATAGCTGTTTATATGATTATCACTAAGTTTAATTAAAAAGGCGTTGTTTACGTTTCTTATACAAAATAATCATAAACTCCCGGGCATTTATGAATTTTGGGAATCAACTCCCTGGAAATAAATGTTTCTAATCTTGAATTTCAGGGAATTTTGCATCATAAGTTGAGAGATGTTTGATTTGAAATTTAGTTCTTAGTCAATTACCAACTCAATTTAAAATCATACACCCTCTTAAACATAATCATTGACAAAACAATTTATAGGTTTAATGGTCGAGTTAGATTTAATAAGTGGTGTCCAAGATACAATTGTTCATTAGATTTAATAAATGGCCTAGAAACTGGGCATAAGAGTAATATAATCTGACAGTTTCAAATTGGCAGGCAAGTGAAACAAGTTTGAATGTTCTTGTTTGGGGATGAGACTTGTTTAATGGATTCTAGATATTTTCAAATAATAATTGTTCATCTCTAAGACCAATGATCAAAACTAGTAACGCATTACTCACCGTCGAAGGACGTTGTGTCTTCATGAACAGGCCTCTCTACACTGACATGGGGGTAGATTACAGACTGCATGTTTTCTAAAAATAAGAAAGTGTTGGATATGAATGGGAAGAAAAAAAACTAAAATTGTAAAAAAGTTAAGAGTTTAAGCTAGGGACTTGCTCCATTCAGGATGGATTAAGACCTTATGCCACAAACCTCCTGCAATCATTATTTTTTTTCATGAGGAATAAAACATAATTAGTTATTTCAAACAAGAATGAACAGTTAATATTACATCAGATATCCTTTATAGAAGACAGTGGACAGAGAATCTGTCCACTCTGGTAACTCTGTTCTTCTATCTCTCTCTCCACTGTTATTATAACGGTAATAAAAGCATATTATATTATAATATAGTAATATTTGTAAAGTGTCTATAATATGTAGACAAGTATGCACAATAGAAGTGCATTAAAAACTTGTGAGTCTATAAAGATCTAGATAGATAACAATCATTTTTACAGACGCCATTTCGTAAAAATTCTAACACAAAATAAATGTTTAATGTCAAATGCATTATACGAATATTTACATGCAATTTAAAATGCATTATAAGAATACATGTAATTTGCAGGGCTACTGCATATCTTCCAGTAGCAATGTTTGTTGGTTTTACAAAAAGTTAGGCTACTGGTTAAGGGAATGAATAATTATTGATAATCCTGAAAAGCTAACCATATCATAACATAATAAAAAGGCAAAAAATTCATTATTTATTGAATAATAAATTGGACCTGTTTATTTTTAAAAGTTTGATTTTTAATCAGATTTGTTTGTCTTACCTGGAACCTGGTACAGTAAAGAATAACATCACTCTTCATCATTATTTTATGTTATCATACAGCTATATAGTCTAGCTCAAATCGATTTTGAAAAATAATTTTATTTTGAAACTATGGCTTTTGTAGCTAAAGTATTCATGTAACTTGAAAACTAATAATTATTGATTATAAGTAAACACAACCATTATTTTCCGCTAAAATAGCATAACCTACAAAGAATAAAATCATGTCTCGTATCTCTCGTAGTTCACAAAACGCCCACTGGAGCGCTGTCAGCATTCCAAGTTCACTGTGAAGGTCGGCCGCCATCTTGGTAAACATTCCAAATTTCACTTCTATCGTTAAGACGACTCCAACTGATTTGAGTTTTATTTTAAACATTTCTTCCAAATGTTTTAAATTGAATGAAGAATTAATCATTTTTCTTCTATTTTTTAGAGTCTCAAGGATCAATTATTGCTGAGTGACAAATCTATTTTTCTAGCCGCGCGGCTACAGCTGCTCAGTTGCTATAGTGCTGTCCACGTTATAATGGTAGTGGAGAAAGGTAGGAGAACAACGTTGCCGATTCTCGTAGTCTTGTCAATGCCATCTTGACGGTAGCTGATACAGGTTTATTAATGTGATATCAATTATTCATTCTCGTTTAAAATAATCAATTATATGACCGAGCGAAGTGAGGTCTGAGATTCAAGTCGACGGTTTGGCATTTCTCTTAATTATTAAAATAATCAATTATATGACCGAGCGAAGTGAGGTCTGAGATTCAAGTCGACGGTTTGGCATTTCTCTTAATGTTTAAATGTTTGAATGTTCAAATGTTTATATGTTGCGTATTTACGGCGAAACGCGCTAATAGATTTTTATGAAATTTGACAGGTATGTTCCTTTTTTAATTGCGCGTCGACGTATATACAATGTTTTTGGAAATTTTTCATTTCAAGGATAATATAAAAGGAAAAATGAGCCTCCTTCATACGCCAATATTAGAGTAATCAAATAATCAATAAGAGTAAAGAAATCAATTTCTTTTTAATAATATTTTTTGCAATTTTAATCATCAGATTAAAGAAGGAAAATGTTTTCTATCAATAACTCCAAACTCCAAACTAGAATCATGACCTCAGCTTATGGAAAGACAAAGGTAGTTGACCAAGCGAAGTGAGGTCTAAGATTCAAGTCGACGGTTTGGCATTTCTGTTAATGTTTAAATGTTTATATGTTGCGCATTTACGGCGAAGCGCGGTAATAGATTTTCATGAAATTTGACAGATATGTTCCTTTTTTAATTGCGCGTCGATGCATATACAAGGTTTTTGGAAATTTTTCATTTCAAGGATAATATAAAAGGAAAAATGAGCCTCCTTCATACGCCAATATTAGAGTAATCAAATAATCAATAAGAGTAAAGAAATCAATTTCTTTTTAATAATATTTTTTGCAATTTTAATCATCAGATTAAAGAAGGAAAATGTTTTCTATCAATAACTCCAAACTCCAAACTAGAATCATGACCTCAGCTTATGGAAAGACAAAGGTAGTTGACCAAGCGAAGTGAGGTCTAAGATTCAAGTCGACGGTTTGGCATTTCTGTTAATGTTTAAATGTTTATATGTTGCGCATTTACGGCGAAGCGCGGTAATAGATTTTCATGAAATTTGACAGATATGTTCCTTTTTTAATTGCGCGTCGATGCATATACAAGGTTTTTGGAAATTTTGCATTTCAAGGATAATATGAAAGGAAAAAGGAGCCTCCTTCATAAGCCAATATTAGAGTAAAAATCAGACTATAGAATTATTCATCATAAATCAGCTGACAAGTGATTACACAGATGTGTGGAGAAGCCAAGTCTATTGCTGTATTTCCATAAGGTCTATAGTTTCAATCAGGTACTTGTGGATGAGAATACTGCGTGAGGGCTAGGGTCCAGGTAGAATTATGCTTTTTGATATTTCAAAGGTGGAAAGATAGGTTAGGATTTTGCTTTGAAATTGCAATTTATGCTGGAAGGGATTAGAGGTTTTTCAAATAGTTATGTTTATTGATGTTTTATATGTAAAAGGGGAGGTTGAGGGTTCGGTTTTGTTTGAAATGACAATATGCTGACTTAGTTATAGTGTTATTTAACATCAGTTAAATAACAACTGTTATATTTTATTAATTTATATTTTTCAAAAGTACTCTTCCTTTCATTAAATAGAATGATAATATATTGATTATTATATTGAATTTAATGATAAATCATCATTGGATAATAATATCTTCATCAAATAGAATGACGATTGGCTCCAGTTACAGTGCTCGGTAACCATCATCACAAAGAACGTTACATTCAAAGATCTGACTGAATGGAACGGGAAAAACCCGTTGCTAACGCATGCGCGTTACGGTGCTGTCTGAGACAGAGAGTGGTTTGTACTCCCCATTGATATATATAGTTAGATGACTAAGCTATACCTTCAAGCGTTTGGAAGCATGATGCCTCCTTCATTTCTCGTCGCCATTGAATATCGGGCAAGAATTCAGGCGCCCAGACAGACTTATATGGGAAAACATGGAATTTCATTGCGTTATATCTTTCGACATACTTGATGGATTTCAATATATTTTTTTTTCAACTTTTCGTCATTTCCATTACCATATGATACAATGATTTGTTCATTGAACATTATTTTTAACTCGACCAAACATCTAATTTAGTGAACCTACCTCACTACAGATTTTGATCCATTCTATTAGCAAATGAATCTTATTTTTACAATATTTCCCTATTACCATGTATTTAGGATATGGAAAATAAAACATTAATTTATTAGATCGCTAATATTACCGTATATTTTATTAGATGACAAATAATAATAAATTAACCATTATCACAATATTTCGTGAAACTGTTTCCATTCGTTTTGCAACTTAAGTATAGGTACCTAACTATACTATACTCCTATATTTAATATAAGATAATAAATAACTACATATTATAAGAACGGGAAGAATAAAACAAAAATTATAGATCGCTAATATTACCGTATATTTTATTAGATGACAAATAATAATAAATTAACCATTATCACAATATTTCGTGAAATTGTTTCTCATTCGTTTTGTAACTCAAGTATAGGTACCTAACTATACTCCATACTGTACTCCTATATTTAATATAAGATAATAAATAACTACATATTATAAGAACGGTACCTAACACTATACTCTATACTCCTATATTTAATATAAGATAATAAATAACTACATATTATAAGAACGGGAAAAATAAAACAATAGCAATAATGAAGAATTTATAGACAATTTTAGCAAATAATATTTTTATAATACAAATTTAGCAGACAATATTTTCATAGTTCACAAAATATTACAATATAAGACAAATTAATGGAATGGAATATGGATACCTATATTGGATCTATGGAAATAAAGTGGGATTCCCTTCTCTCTCGTACTCATACATTCAAGCAGGCTGTTGCAGCTCTTGAGTACGATTTTTCATTTTTAAAGTTTAAAAACGGATTTGAATGAGTATTAGGGCTATTAGTATTAGATCACAACCTTTTCTCTTAAATATTGTGATGTATTTGTAGTGAAATGCGTGGAATTGAATAAAAATACGACCGAAAAATGGTGATGTATTGTGTTGCATTTGGATGCAAGAATGGGCATGTTAAAGGAAATGAAATACCATTTCACAGGTAAGTCAAACATTTTCATTCTGTTAATTAATTTGAAGAAATCTTTTTGTTTTACATACATTTCCAATACTTCTTTCTATATTGATCAGTTTATTTGACCAAAAATAAAACAACAAATTTGGTTATATTCCTAGTAAGTTATACCGTACTGTGATAGTTTCTATGTTTATTGAAAATTTCGGCCTACTTTATAGCATCTGAAATAAAAAACATAGTTGAAGAACAAATTAATCCTTATTCAAAAAAGAATAAATAATATCTGATGCAGAAATTGTGAATGTTTCCCTACAAAGACTATCATTCATTCTATCACACATTCTATGTATGATGTAATTTATGGATATAAATTTGGTGTTAAGCATCAGCATATAATAAATATAGTATATTTATCATAATATTTGTATACGGTATATTATGTAGGTACAGTAGGCGTATCATACATTTTATGTATAATGTATAATATAAATTTAGTGTAAGTAGTAGCATATAATACTAATAGAATCTGATAGTAACATTTAATGAATTTTGTGTAAACACAGCTTTACAATAATGATTAATAATTCTGTGTTATCATCATGAGATGACATAATTTATTTTAGGTACCTACTTTTATTTTGAAAAATATGATATTGCTATCAGCTGAATTGTAATTAATTTTTGAAATCTTCCCATTTCAAATAAATTTAATAATCGTTCAATTTACAATTATAAAATAATTTTATGTGTATTATTGTTTATATAATTTATAATTATAAAATAATTATTATTTAGCATATTTTACTGTTTGCTTATCATATGGTCATAATTATAATACAATTGATATAATGTTTCTTCATAGATTTCTTTGCATAATTTCTGAAACTCCCACACTGATTTGAAATGTTATCAGAATACCTAGTATATTGCTATCATTACATAATTTAATAATCCTGTGTTATTGAATCATCATAATTTATTTTATTTACCTACTTTTATTGTGAAAAATATGAGATTGGACTATGAGCCTGTTTTTTTATTCCCAATCATTTCATGACAGTTTATATTTGTCCTTGTTAAATAAATAAAAATAAATAAATAATACGCTTCTCTTAAATCTGGCCCAAAGTTATTCCCATGCTTGTGAAAAGTTGACAATACTAAAACTACTGCAGTCACAAATAACAAAATTCTTTTTTCTATCAATATTCAACCTATTTCATTATTTTTGCTCTCAAAAAGTTAACAATGAACTGCTTAATAAATGAAAAATAACGCTTCCGTGGAATAAGACATACAATATAGAAATAAAATAGAAATTGAGACTGTGCAATGCATTCTCCCATAAGAGCCAATGCGTAACAAAATGAACGAATCCCACAGCAATGCGTGTTGCCTATCTTTACCAGCTGCCTCACTTTTCTTGTGTTGCTAGTCCATTCCAGTTAGTTTAGAGTTCACTGTATACAATAGGCCGTGTCTATTCTATAACTGGTCTAAGATCAGCGCATGCGCATACATGCGCATTCTGTTAGTTGAGTTGTCTATATAGGTTATGTTAAGTATGAGCCGTGTTCCTTGTTATTTTCTTATTTAGACTACTGTATAGAGTATATTAAAAGTAAATGGGTTTTTTGTTTGTTTATCACGATGGATAAGGATAAGAAAGATAGTGATTTGGATGATGATATATGTGGAATATTTCCAGATGAGCCGGAAACTCCAGTCCGTAAATATAAACAACAATACCGCAAAGCCTGGGAAATGGAGCCTGATTTTAAAGGTAGGCATACTGAACAAACAGAAAACTTTTTGAATAATTCTATTGAACGGACACATTAGGTTTTTTTTACTGATTTTTTCCAATACATCCATTAAGTCTTCTCAGTCAACAGACTGTCTGTTTACTGTTTAAACCCCTTTAAATTAATATACCACTGGTGTGAACCACACCCCAATCATCTTTATTTGAATTCCCTCTCCTTTAAAACAAAGTATTAGGATTATTATACACCTATGACCATCGTAAATTCAATTATCATACAGTTACACGTAAAATCGCAGTTTACGCACTGAATTACGTGCCTAAAATAGTCTATTCCTGACCTGGTGAGTGAAGGAATAAATTACAGCGCGTAAAATAGATATTAGCGTGCGCAGACTTCAAAACTTTATTCGGTGTAAGTGCACGTCCAGTGCCAACATACCTGTCATCAAATTTTTTGTTGGAATCGATTTAGTATGTTATTTTGAGCACAAAATCACAAAAATTAAACGGCGGTCACTATTGTTTTTAAAATAAACTAAGTTCAAAGTAGCACAATTTTATATGCATTTAACCTATGAGTAGCAGCCATTTTGATTGTTGAAATCATCAAATTATGATATTCCTAATCTGAGTTTTCCTAACCCGAAGCTTTTCCTAACCTTAGCTACTTATGGTTGCTACTTATAGGTTAAATGCATGTAAAGTTTTGCTACTTTGAACTTAGTTTATTTTAAAAACAATAGTGACCGCCGTTTAATTTTTGTGATTTTGTGCTCAAAATAACATACTAAATCGATCCCAACTTTAGCCCTTTATGGTGTACAAAACATTTTACTAAATGTATAAGCTCGTTATATCTATAAAAAATTCCCTGTAGCCTACATGATGTGTAACACAAAATACTCAATTCAACAGAACACAACTCTGAGTACATAGATATACAACAGGAATAGCCGCATTCATAAGGGTAACACAAATTAAATAATTCAATCATACAGAACTCATTTCAACTAAATATTTTAATTATCATTCATATGGAACACTCCGGTACGTATAATACCGGTACGCCCTTTCCATCAATTTATTATTTACCACTCTCTTAAACTTTGTAATTGGCGGCTCTTTAACAGCTGAAGAAAGACTGTTGTAGATTTTAATTTGCTGGAATAGGTGGCTATCCCTGGAACGTCTTATTTGTGGGATTAAAAGATTATTCCTACCCCGGGTAGTGTAATCATGATTATTTCCCTGACATGAAAAAGCCTCTATATTAGGTACTTTTAACGGGCTTTAAGCTATTCATTATGAAAAGGTAAGGAAACGTCAATACCCCCAGTCTCCTAAAGCTCTCTTTAGATGACTCTGTTTTCTTAAGTTTCCCAACACTCCCACTGCCATTTGAAAACTTTTGAAGCATGGCAATAGTTTCCCCTTTGGCGTATACGTAAGATATTGAAAAAGTCCATAATATTTATGCAAACATCAGGGAGTCAAGAGTTAATGACAGCTCAAGTCTCCTAAGAAGGAAGACAACTCGAGAGAGTCTCTTACATAAACCCATGATGTGAGGCTACTAACCCAAACTACTCTTACTCTTACGGATCCAACACGAACAATTTCAATCAAATGCAATTCAAGATGGCGGCTAAAATGGCGAAAATGTTGTCAAAAACAGGGTTTTTCGCGATTTTCTCGAAAACGGCTCCAACAATTTTGATCAAATTTATGCCTTAAATATTCATTGATAAGCTATATCAACTGCCACAAGTCTCATATCTGTAAAAATTTCAGGAGCTCCGCCCCATCTATGCAAAGTTTGATTTTAGATTCTCAATTATCAGCCTTCATTTATACAATTTAAACAAAAAAAATTCAAGTGGAAAAGATTGAGCATGAAAATCTCTGCTAATAATGTTCAGTAACATTTTCACATAAGATTGAAAATCTTTATTGTCCTGTCACCAGCTGGCTCAGATCTTTGAATAGTAAACTAGTATGCGCGCGGGAACACTAGTGTCAGGTGATCAATTTTCATAACGGCAAGGAAAGTAGTGTGAGTGCGCCACACCAGATTTTTTACTTTCCTTGCCCTAAGGAAAGTATTGCTTAAGGTACCCCAATTTCTAAATTTCTATAGTCTACGTTTCAAGGTCCCCTGAGTCCGAAAAAGTGTTTTTTTGGTATTGGCCTGTATGTGTGTGTGTGTGTGTGTGTGTGTGTGTGTGTGTGTGTGTGTGTGTGTTGTGTGTGTGTGCGTCTGTGTACACGATATATCATCTCCTAGTTAACGGAATGACTTGAAATTTGGAACGTAATGTCCTTACACTATAAGGATCCGACACGAACAATTTCGATCAAATGCAATCCAAGATGGTGGCTAAAATGGCGAAAATGTTGTCAAAAACAGTTTTTTTCGCGATTTTCTCGAAAACGGCTCCAACGATTTTGATCAAATTTATACCTGAAATAGTCATTGATAAGCTCTATCAACTGCTTTAAGTCCCATATCTAAAAATTTCAGGAGATCCGCCCCATCTAAGCAAAGTTTGATTTTAGATTCTCAATTATCAGCCTTCATATACAATTTAAACAAAAGAATTCAAGTGGAAAAGATTGAGCATGAAAATCTCTGCTAACATTTTCAGTAACATTTTCAGTAACATTTTCACATAAGATTGAAAATAAGCTTGAAATTCGAGAAAATGTGATTATTAAATTGCAAACTGTTGGCAACTGTTGGTTCTATTAAATCATTCACTACGCAGAGGTAGCAGACCTCATGTGTTTCCAGCGTTATTGTCCTATCACCAGCTGTCTCATATCTTTGAATAGTAGACTCGAGATGCGTGGGAACACTAGCGTCAGGTGATCAATTCTCATAACGGCAAGGAAAGTTGTGTGAGTGCGCCACACCAGATTTTTTAATTTTCTACTGATTCACAAAATTTCAATTCCTAATAATGCCGCGGTACGAACGACGTCCAAACTTGGGTCGTAGAACTCGAAATGCTTTAGGCCTAAATTGAGAATATGCACGGGAAAATCAGCAGCAAGGATATAATTGGATAATTTTCATAAAAATATAGTGCATCAGATTAAGCTAAGGCTAAGCACACCTGAGGAGGCGCGGCTTGGTGATACAAAGTTTAATACGTGTAAGTTGATCTTATGGAGATTGCCTTACCACACCGTTCCACGCCATGCCCGATTCAGTGTGTGTGAGTTCTTCCATTCAAACCAATAAGCAAGAAGCACCTGGATGCAAAATGCATCGCGCCTCATCAGGTGTGCATCCAGCTAAAGTATGTCATGAGATGCATTAACTATTTGGCGGTACGAAGTTCGCCGGGCCAGCTAGTATTAGTCCTGGACAGAGTGACATAAAAACATCCCGGTGCCAGCTTTTTATTTCCAATATCTTCCACCACTTTTGGTAAAGTCAGTCCTTGCGACTTGTGGATGGTATCAGTAGGCCTAGTTACCAGTAGCAGATCAAAGACAGACTTCTTCGATGGTTTCCTCCTGTGGGCAGGGGGAAAAAAGTGGAGTCGAACAAGGTAGACTCAGTACTCAAGTTAAAGGGAAGAATTCACCCACAGTATCTTCTGCTTGTCGTAAGAGGCGACTAAAAGGGGACCCTCTTCTTCCAGAGCCCTTACTCCCACTCCCCTCTTCTTCTTCAACATGCTCTGGATCTTTATCTCTTTGGAATGAACGGTTTTCTATTGACTTGGCTTTGTATCATTCTTTCTTTACTCATCTGTTATCTTCCTGTCTGGCCTTCCTTGGTCAAGCTCTTGCCTTCCAAGCCCTGGTCCTTAAACTACACGTTGGGGTCTGAGGGCTTATTTTTCCTTTCACATAAATTTTTCTAACATGCTAGGCTATCAACTACATGTAGTGTAGTTCGAACAGCCATAAGTATGTCCTCTATTACACACTCCAGAGCGGACAGGCAAAATAACATCAGCCATAGGACACAGATATGTTTCTATACCCTTTTGTGTCCTTATAAACGCTTGGCGGTGGGGATGGTATTGGTTAGTAGATTGGAAATGATTGCATAAATAAACGAGGTACTTCCGGAGAAGTTTGTACACTGTCTTAGTTCGGTTGGCGACCAGACTAGCTTTGCTCTCCTGGTCAATATTGGAGCACACACACAGACACAAGAAGAAGTAGTGAAATGAGTTTTAGAAACAGCTCTTATCAGAGCTACACAAGAAAACTAGGGCCTATAATTCGAATCTGCCAGATTAATGTCGAAGGTATTAGCAGAGGAAAATGTGACTATCTGTCTCGGCTTCTGGCTGAGAACAAAGTTGATGTGCTGTTAGTGCAAGAGACGCACACAGCTGATGAAGAGAAACTGTTCCAGAGAGGACAAATTCCCGGATTTACAGTAATTGGTGCTACTTATCACCATGCTTATGGAGTAGCCACCTACATAAGGAATGGAATCCAAAATGCTTCCTGTATTGAGATGAATATTGACAGTGGAATCCATCAGGTGATTGTAAAAATTGGAGACATGAGTATTACAAATGTGTATAAGCCTCCAGGGCTCCCCTGGCCTCCTCATGTTCTCAGGAAGAATGTTCACCCTGCATTATATATTGGTGACTTTAACAGCCACCATGAGACTTGGAGGTATCGAGCTAATGACCCAAATGGGATAGCACTGGTTGAATGGGCGGAGGATAATGACATAGAGCTTATTTTTGATGCTAAGGACAAAGCAAGTTTTCGCTCTGCTGCTTGGAATAGTGAGTCAAATCCTGATCTTTGCTTTGCTTCGGTGGACAGTAGTGGCCAACATTACCCTATCAGACGAAGGGTCCTTTCTGACTTCCCACACAGCCAACACAGACCAATTCTTTTTGAAACTGGATTACAAATATCCAATCAACTCAACGACTAAGGTGGAATTTCAAGAAGGCTAACTGGAATGGGTTCACAACAGAATTGGATAGATGTATCCGTTGGATCCCTCCAACCCCTGAGAATTACAAGAGGTTTAAAGGTCTTGTTGTCGCAATTGCAAAGAAACATATACCAAGAGGTTTCAGAAAGGAATATATTCCAGGCTGGAGTAGAGAAAGTGACCATCTATACAAGCAGTTTCAGGAAAAAAATGACCAACGGATTGCAGGAGAGCTCCTTAACAGCTTGGATGAGGCACGTAGAAAGAAATGGTCCCAGACAATGGAGGAGATGGACTTTAGACATTCTAGCCGCCGGGCTTGGAGTCTTCTCAGGAAACTGGGCAGTGCAAAAATTACTACACACCAGAGCTCCCCTATCCATCCAGATCAGGTAGCAGAACAAATAGTCAAAACATCTAAGGCTGCTGGCTGTTTGGATCATGCAGCGGAGGTAAGGAATGGACTGAAAGAGCTTAAAGCTATGGCTGTGGAGGACTTACACCTGTCCAGTGATTTCTCAGTAGAGGAGGTGGATGCTGCTCTTTGTAATACCAAGTGTGGAAAGGCACCTGGCTTTGATGGAATCCACCCAGAGTTTCTGGTGCATGCTGGAGGGAAGGTTAGGCTGTGGTTGTCACGCTTTTATACAAAAATTCTGCAAACTGGAAATCTCCCAGCAGATTTCAAGGAGTCTAAAATAGTTTCAATCCTCAAGCCTGGCAAACCTTGTGATGATGTGAAAAGCTACCGCCCAATTGCACTGCTGAGTGTGAGTTACAAAGTGCTAGAGAGGCTTCTCTACAATAGGATAAGTAAAATAATACTAGAGCATGTACCGATTGAACAGGCTGGATTTCGACCCAACCGGAGTTGTACAGACCAGGTTCTCTCTTTGACGACATATATCGAGGCAGGCTTCCAAAAGGGATTGAAAACATCTGTTGCCTTTGTGGACCTGAGTGCTGCTTATGATACAGTGTGGAGAGAGGGACTCATTTTCAAACTCCTGCATGTTCTACCAAGCCAAAAAATCATCGAATTGATAAATAACATGATAAAGAACAGATGCTTCAGAGTGCTCATGGATGATAAGCTAAGCAGAAGAAAGGTACTCAATAATGGATTGCCACAGGGTTCAATCTTGTCCCCGCTCCTTTTCAACTTGTACTCAGCAGATCTTCCCAACATACCATCAAGGATCTTCATGTATGCTGATGACATTGCTGTGGCCACTCAAGACAAGAGTATGAAGACAGCATCAGAGATCCTCACTGAAGACCTATCTTCCCTTTCAGTTTATTTCCACAAGTGGAGGCTACACCCTAACATGAAAAAAACAGAGGTGTGCTGTTTTCACTTGAATAATGGGGAGGCTAGGGTAAAACTGGATGTGAATAGAGTCAACACTCAGCTGAATAATTCCATGCGACTTATATCTGGGACCATTAGAACCACCCCCACATATTGGCTGCCAGTTCTCAGCAACATTGCTCCACCAGGGCTGCGAAGATCTTTTGCTCTTGTTCGTGAGTATAATAAGATAAAAAATGACAGAGCACTCCCAATCCACGGAGATCTTCAGGAGCTCGGTAACAGGCTGAGGTCAAGGCGCCCTCCCATGCGCTTGGCTGAGCGGCTACAACGTGAGAGTTTCTCTGTTGCTGATAGCTGGGAGGAGGAGTGGATGGATAGAGCACCTCTCAGTGTTAGTCTGAGGTATTCTGTTGGGAGGAGTGTGGCTGGGTTTGATCTGCCAAGGCGAACATGGACAGCACTCAACAGGATTAGAACTGGGCACGGTAGATGTAGAGCATCTCTTAGTGACTGGGGTAGATTGCCCTCCCCTGATTGTGATTGTGGAGAGGCTAGACAAACAATGAATCATATCATCCGGCATTGTGCTATCGAGCCTATCAGGGCGGTCCAGATGATTTTATAGCAGCATCTCCACAAGCAATAGCCTACATAACCAACCTGGACATTCAAGTTTGACTCGATTATTTCCTATTTCCTTGTGCATATATACACTTTTCTTTGTCATATATTTTTGTTTGTATTCTATAACCTAGATAGATGGTTTTATTTTGTTTTATATATATATTTTTTTTCAAGCTGACAAAGGTCAAAGACCTGCATATTTTTGTGAATTCATGTGTGTGTATGTGTGTGTCTATGTGTTTGCCATACGCTAATAATAATAATTCTTCAATGGTTGTCAGTTGATATTTCAGGTAGGATAGCAAAGGGTGACTACCATGGTCAAATGATCAGTGGAAGTTTTAAAAGATGTGTTGTAAATGTGCTTTTGTAATTAACACTTTATTTATTTAAGTTTACATTGAACAAGATAAAAATAAAAATACATCATCTTTTAACATCTATACTTATTAAATTCTTATCTCACTGACTCACTGATCACGATTTCTGGAAAACTACTAGATGGATTGCAACAAAACTTAGAATATAGCTTCCTTATACGTCCTAGGTGCTCACTAAGAAATCTTTTGACGATATTTCAACTCTAAGGGTGGTTTTTAAGGGTTTAAAGTTCGTCTTTTAGCATGTATACTCTTCTTCTCCCAAACTCTTAATTATAATTGAAATGTCCATATCATATGTTACTATAGAACTATAATTTAGAGAGAGTACCTATTCGAAACAGTTGATAACTGGTGACCAATTAATAATTTTGTCAGGTTGGCATTAAGTTGAGATTATTTCATTAGGTTGGCACCAAGTTGAAGAAATTAATTAAAATGCATTTATCGAGAACAAATTGATTGGCCACTGCTGCTCCAATCAGAGCTATTCCTGGGAGTATAGATGATTTTTATTTTTCATAAAACAAACTTTTATGACGGGATTTGCTTCTATCAATTGATCCTATTCTATCAAGACTAATTTTGTTTGTATATCCGACAGATCGCGAAAACTACTTAAACAATTTCGATGAAATTTTAATAATTCAGTATGATATATGGAGGGTATTTTTAAAACTTCAGAAGTGTCCGTTGTGGAATCTGTTTGCAAAGAATGAGGAAATTCAGCCAAAATTTAACTTGGCGAAAGTAAGAGGCTATTTATTAAAGTAACCAAATAGCTGTTGCTGCTTTTCCTAATGTAAAAATATTTTCCATAGATGTGAGGCGCTTTTCTCATGAATTAATTATTCCTAAACATTGATTGTTTAACCAAAGAAAATAGAAGGTAGCTTTCGATAAAAATATTGGAGAACATGCATAACAGTTCGTTGATATTCACTTGAAACTGTCAGTATGTAAACAGGGGTATTTTAAAAAACTTTCTAAAATTTAACTTGGGCGAAAGAAAGGGGTTATTTATTGAAACGGCCAAATAGCTGTTGCTGCTTTTCCTAATGTGAAAATATCTTGCATAGAAGTAAGGCGTTTTAACCATGAATCAATAATTCCCAAACATTGATTGTTTTACCAAAGAAAATATAAGGTACCTTTCGATAAAAATATTGGAGAATATGTATAACAGTTCATTGACTGTCAGTATTCCTCATTAATAGCATCAATGCCCCCCTTTCAAACAATGCTGACACATTGATGTGAATCTGACCATAATCTGGTTACTTTAGATCAGATGAAGAAAATAATGTTGATCGCTACTGTTTCAATTTCAATCATGTTTGACATTTCTGCTTTTGATGCCAGCTGTTATTATGTGAAATAAGTTCTCATTGAATGAAATCATAATCATTGTAGTCAATAATTATACTAAGAAAGCGATTTGTTTGAATATGTGTGTTTGTGGATATATGTATCTATGTCAGACGGATCTCAAAAACGGCTCTAACGATTTTGATTGAATCATGAATATATTGTGCTTGCAACAAAAAACATTATTTTGGAACAGGTCTCAACTCTGGGATAATTTGTTGAACTACCAAGAGAAAGGATTATTGGTCCCTCAAGTAGCAGCTGATCAGAAAAAAGGTTTCCATAGTCTGTTGAAAACGTAAGAAAGTGTGAGCAAAAAAAAAAAAACATAATAGCTGTAGTTGAGTTACCAAATTTGGCAACCTTATTTTAAAACATTGCAGTATTCATGAAACATCTGGAAGAATAGGTTCAGAAAGTGACCGGATGATAGCAAAAGAAATTTCAAATCGATCTCTCCATACATATGGTAGTTGAATGTAATGTTCATTGTGAGGTGATAGAAATGCAACTAATTTATTCAGCTTCTGTTGTATTGGTTCCTCTGTTGCTCTATGTTTATATGCAGCCATGGCCTTGAGAGGGACAGTTGCACTGTCTGTTAACTCATAAACCAGACTAAATACCACGAGAACCAATCAGAGAAGCCTTCTATAAAAAAAACCCTGCTCTGATTAATTCTCATGAAAGTTAATCCTGATTGAAATTGAACATGCTTTTGTGCTACTGGGCCTGATATTTTCATGTTTTAAAATTAGCTAAAAACTAAATCGAAAAAAAAACATAATATTCCATCAGCTGCTCCTATTTCCTTTCATGATGTTATAATGACACAAGACAAACCTATTGATATTGATAGATCATAAGTTAATTCTAAAGTTGTCAATTTAGATAGAAATTAAATTGAGTTAGGCCTACATGTTAGTTTAAATCTAAATTGTCATCCCTAAGCTTTTGGTTTCAAGCTGAGATCAAAGGAAGAAATCATATAATGGTAGTCAATAATCAAAGTGATTGAATAAACTCTATTCAGATTTATGCAAATTCACATTAAAATGATCCCACTTTAATATTTATGATTGTAGAGTTCCGGACATGTGGAATCAGCCACAATAAATGTTATACTATTATGAATGGGCTCTTATGTATGAATGGACTTCCATGGAAGAAAGAATCAGTGGATTGGCTGCTTTTACACTTTTGGATGAGTGAAACGAAAAGTAAGTGACAGCCTATGCCAAAAATTCCAGAACAAGCTAGAGATCCATGGATACCAGAGTCATCAAATTCCGAATCAACCTAATTTGGAATTTAATCTTCAATTGCCAAAGCAAAAATAACATGATCACTGCTAATTTGATAACTGTCAATGGGAAATATTAATTGCCAATGAATAAAGTCGAGAGCGACTCTTGAGCCCTGCCCCATATCCTACAAAATTCGCTGCAATTAGACTACTCTTCTACAGAGCACTTCCAACACATCAATCAATTATTTGAATGATTTGACACAATAATGTTCTTATGCCAAGTTGTGGCCTAATCTCAAAAACGATTATAACAATTTGGTAGGATTTAGATTATAAATGTTTCACAAAAATAATTTTATCTTTTAATTCCCGTAGCGAAGCATGGGTGCCCTGCTGGTCTCTCATAAAACTCTAACTAGTTATTTACTTGTAAACGTTCGTTGCTAAAAAAGTCACCTTGGCAACCGGGTTCACATGATTAGTATCCATGTAGGGCTTGCCTACATCAGATGATTAGAGAAATATTAATACTGGAATTAAATCTACCTTCAGTTATTGCAATGGACAATGGTTGAGTTCAAAGCCACTGATCGGTGAGTGAACGATGAGACCGGTGAGTTAACGTGGCTCTGAGCAAAGCACTGTTTGGTCATTGAACGATGCATAGACTCACATGCAGCACTAGTATAATTGGAATTAAAATCGGCCATTCAGGGGACAACCTGGAAGATTATTACATACTAAAGATCTTGAAGAATTTTGTAATCTCTAATATTGAAAAAAAATATATATTTATTATATAATATCTTGCACTAAAATACCTCAATGGTAGCCATTAATTTCAAGTATGAGCTAGCATTGGGAAGGCATAGACATTGTGGGTTTATACCTCTTCATGGTCTTTGGTCTAACCCATAAGAGAAAAATCTGGTGTGGCGCACTCACACAACTTTCCTTGCCGTTATGAAAATTGATAACATGACGCTAGTGTTCCCGCGCTACTCAAGTCTACTATTTAAAGATTTAAGCCAGCTGGTGACAGGGCAATAACGCTGGAGACACACGAGGTCTGCTATCTCTTCATAGTGAATCATTTAATAGAATCAACAGTTTGCAATTGGATAAATACATTTTCTCGAATTTCGAGCTTATTTTTAATTTTAGGTGAAAATGTTACTGAACATCAATTGTAGAGATTCTCATGTTCAATCTTTTCCACTCGAAATGTTTTGTTTAAATTGTATCTGAAGCCTGATAATAATTGAGAATCTGAAATCAAACTTTGCATAGATGAGGCGGAGCTTCTGAAATTTTTACAGATATTGTCAGACCTTTGACAATAATAATAAATCGTTGTTTTTTGGAGGGTCATTTTCCAGATAGTTTGAAATTAGCAAATATTATACCCTTACATAAATCGGGTGACCCTTCAAATCCATCAAATTACCGTCCTATCAGTATGTTGAGCAGTTTTTCTAAAATATTTGAAAGATTAATTAAAACCCGTCTAGTTACCTATTTACAAAAACATAATATCATTCATAAACATCAATTTGGTTTTCAATCAAATAAAAGTACAATAGATGCAATTTCTCTTCTAACCGAGACGATTTCTAATAATTTTAATAATAATTTGAAAACCATAGCCATATTTTTAGACCTTGCCAAAGCTTTTGACACTGTCCCTCATTCTAAACTTCTAACAAAAATAGAAAAGCTAGGCATTCGTGGAGTACCCCTCAAACTTTTCACCAGCTATCTAAACAATAGACATCAATTCCTCAAAATTGACAACAAAACTAGTTGCAAAGAACTCTCTGAATACGGCCTACCGCAGGGTACAGTACTATCACCAATTCTTTTTCTTGTATACATCAACGATCTTATCAAACTAGAAATAGAGAATTGTGTGACAATCTCCTTTGCGGATGACACGTCATTGTTATTCACTGGAACTACATGGGAGGAGGCCAAGGATGAATCAGAAACTGGTCTTAAAATTATAAAATCCTGGCTTGATAATCATATCTTAACCTTGAATATAAATAAAAGTAACTTTATGACATTTTCACCAACTGCTGCTGGTCAGCCACATGCTCTTCACAACATCATTATACATAATTTAAATTGTCCAGACACTGTAATTAGTTTAATATTTTTTATTAATTAGTTTATCTTTTATCCTGAAATTTAAAATATCTAGATATTTAACACTCGGCTCCTGCGCACAGGTTCTTTAACCTTGCGGGGACCTTCCTTATATTCATTGTATAATTCAATTTTATACTGTAATACATCATTCTAATGTAATTCTATTTCTATGTTTCTGATTTTCTGTTGATGTTATTATTATTAAGGATAAATAAACGATTTTGATTTTTTGAAATTATCAACGATACATCGACAAATGAACTTTCAACTATCGATATTTATCTATTCGATTATACAGTATCGATGTCTTGTTCAGCGCTAAATTCAAATTATTCATCTTTTTTAAAAAGTAACATTATAACCTTCATCCCTTACCACACATTACCTTGGCATCTGAGTAAATTCCCAAAGTCTGATGATGACCAACAACAGGTCGAAACGATCGTCACTGCAAAAGTAAGTGCATTTCACTCCAAAAATGTTTTTTTTTTTTAAATTCAAGTTTAATTTTAACAGTGAAAAAGTATGGATATGCAATAGAGTAATCACGCCGAGAAATACTTGATAATGGCAAGGAAAGTAGTGTGTTTGCCATACCAGATTTTTTATTCTTATTCAGAAATTTACTTTTTCTTAGGAAAAAGTTTCGTGGGATTCTTGTTAGTGATCTATGTTTTGGTATTTCACTTTCACCTGACAAAATCAATCACAATTCATAGGATAATCCATATTCAACTTTTATCCAATTTCTCTAAGAAAACTAATAATATGAATAAATAAATCTATTTTTGGAAATAATGGAATGTCTGGATATGCGAAATTCATTTAGTATGGAGTTTCTACATATTTCATCAGTTCATTATGAAAATTTCGAATATGAATATGCAAGTGTGTTATAATAATTTTCATCGAAAAAGTTGGGTATTATAAGAAAACCCTATAATATTATCACTTTTACATGAGTACTAAATAAAAGTATTCATTTTGACTTCCGGAAAATGTAGGTAAATAATAATTGTAAACCAAATATAAAAATTGAAACAAATATACTTCTTCCCTAATCAATACATTTCAGCGGAGGAAAGTGCGATGATCAGAGACTTCCGTTAGCGCAGGGGTCCTCGTGTTGCCATCCCTATCTATCTCTTAGGAGTATGGATAATTTATTTCTCAATACTTATTTTAAAAATTCAACTGAGTCACTGTCAATGTTGTAGAACCGTTCCATAATGAAATAAAAACACACATAATTATATTGTCACGAAACCATGGTCTTGTACCAAATAAAACTGTAGAATTTAACAATATATGTGTGTTTTTATTTCAATACTTATTTTTATTATTATATCCTCTACAAGTAGAGAAGAGTTTCATAGGCAACTCATAATATCACAATAATTATTAACCTAGATCTACATCAATGTTATTATATAATCATCCTATCTAATAATTATTGTGATAGTGAATGAAATAAAAACACATATAATTATATTGTCACGAAACCATGGTCTAAAACTGTAGAGTTTGACAATATATGTGTGTTTTTATTTCAATACTTATTTTTATTATTTCAACTAAACCTACATCAATGTTATTATATAATAATCCTATCTAATAAAATTATTGTGGTAGTATGAGTTGCCTATGAAACTCTTCTCTACTTGTAGAGGATATACAGTAATCATAGTTTAGTTCTAATTGAGTTTAGTTCTTGTGTTATACTGTAATAAAACAATTTTATCATAAGGAATAAAATATTATTTGAATTCAAGTTGTGAATATAGAGTATCACTTGCATTGTCAATTTTTTTCAGGATGGTTAACTAGTGTTCCAAACAAGCCCAACAAAGCGTACTGCAAGGCATGTAAGAGAGATCTTCATGCTCACAGACTCACTCTTGTAAAGCACACCATATCCATCAAGCACATGAAAGCAGCTGTCGAATATTTTGATTCGGTAATATTGAACTAACTATTTTTTTTTTGTTTATTTGAATAATATGTTTAATATTTTCTGTTCTTATTACATTTCCATTTGAATTATAACCCCCTAACCTCTCTTCAACCAACCCTATAGGCTGTCCAAACAAGTGTGACTTCTGGAGGATTAGGCCGACTCTCCTACTACTCACACACACAAGCACAGTCTCCGTTTGTATGTGTGAGTAAAGGGACAGTCTGCCTACCTGCCCGCTAATGATTCTTCTATGAATAACCTTGTTTTGAAAAATAAATTTCTCCAACTATCAACTTTACTCAATTTGTACTCCAATTTCTGAATTTTAAATATTATTCCTTTCAAAAGGAGTCCGAACACAGAACAATTTATTGTGTCAACTTTAAGGCGGGTATTACACTACAATAGTTCTATGTCGTAAATCTATCATCAAATATCTGTAATGAAACGTATTACAGTATTATGGACCAACTATTATAATAGTTGAACTGTAATCATATGTTCTCCTACAGGGAACACATTATACTATTTCCAATCAAAATGGCGTTTAATATAATCAGATCTATGCTTGGAAGAGGGATCTCTCCTTAAAGTACAGTCTGCAGCTTGAACGTATGGATCCTCCAACAATCACTCGTATCGCCCACTTTTGGATTTGGAATATGTCGACTCGAGCTCCCCCAAAATATAATACCGTAGGTCAGAAGAGAATGCAACTTTGAGAAATACACGTCTTTAAGAGTTCTTGTGTCCAACAATCCTTTCAAGTTTCTAAGTATGAATATCAAAGAGCTCAACTTACTTTTTAAAGATTCCAAATGAGGTCTCCAAGAAATTTCTGAATCTAATACCACTCCTAGAACTATTGTCTACAGGTTCTATATTTCTGTCGTCTTCTACTTCCAAAGTTGTCCCTCTAGCTGTTCTGAAAGGTATTTGCTTGATTTTTTTCATGATTCAGTTTGAGCATATTAGCGGTTAACCATTCCTCTAGTTTAAGAAAAACATTTTTGAATTCAGACTCCAATTTTTGTTGACTGTTGCACTTCAATAAGATGCCCATATATAATCGGCATACAATACACAGTGCGCAGGTTCCAGGTATTAAGGTAAATCATTGATGTACAAGATAAACAGTAATGGTCCAAGAACCGAGCCTTGAGGTACCCCACTCCTCCTCTTCCATTCAGAATAATAAACGAATGGTTAATAATAAAAAAAAATTCTCTTTGAATCTTTCTAATATGAAACTACAACAAAATATAAAGGCGAATATATTGAAGCATGCACACCGCGTGGAGAATTCTCAATAATTGGTAATTGTATTTGTATTTTATTCATATTTTTTATTTATTATTTGTGAGAGGGATTCTGTACTTATACTTGTTTTCTCATTCTTCATTCATTTGTGGGAGGAAAATCCAACTCCTCATAATCCAGTACTAATGTATTCAATTAAAACGAATCTTTAATTGAAAAAAATATGTATAAGAATAAGTATCATAAAATATGTTCCTTTCAATAAACTTGATTATCTTATAAGACAAGTGGTTGGTTGAATGTCTGTTTGAATGACAACGAGAGGACGACAACCACCTCAATCTATTCGGAGGGCATTTCTGTTATAGAATAAGTCTCATACACTTGAAACAGGGTAATGTATGGTATATTTCAATTCTTTTCAATATCCACATTATTATTTATGACCGAAGAGAAATAGTAGGACCTATTTCAATATATTTTTCAAATTGCAATTCAAGTTTGCATTGATTTGCGTATAATTCTAATTTTGTATTTATTCAAGTTTACAAATTGTATTTATGATTTGAGTGTTATACCATCACCCCATACTCCTTCTTTACATATTGGGGCTTTCTATCACATAGCTTTCTATCAGTGTGGATGTATTTATGAATGATGAAAGTATGAAAGCATTCAATGAAGATGAAGAATATATTGATGATCATTCTTAATCGAGACGCCGAGTAGTAAACATCGTTGTTTAGAGCTGCAGAACATAATAACAATTGTGTTGTGATATTGCAAAAGTGAGTTATAGCTGATAGACTAGTGAATCCATCCGTTACGTTACGTATGAGATCACCGGTCAGGGCGCCATATGGATTAATTCCGGAATTTGAGGAAGTGGGAGAAGAGCAGGAGCAATTATCATCTTCAGGACAGGTCCAGGAGTCCCCTACAATGGAGCAACCAGCAGAGCAATCTACATCAAAGGTAATCAGCAATGAATTTTCAAAGGATTATGAACTTTTAAAGCAGATAAAGCACGAACTTAATCTATGGGCGGAAGCGGAATATGAAAAAAGAAAAGTTCTGAGAGCTGATTTTGACAGATTTATTTCAATAACTGATAAATTGTCGGACACAATTGTCAAATTAGAAACAAGGTCAGTGACAATTTCACAGCTAGCGGCAGGGCTCGAAAACACCAATAAGGGTATTCAGGAGTCCCTTAAAAATATAAATAAGGCGGTAGACACTATTAAACAAAGTAAAAGTAGGCCTACTTTAAGCTATGCTGATATGGTGCAGTTACCAGGAAAATCGAAGGACAATAAAGTTGCAGGGAACAATGTTAGGAAACTACAACCACAGGAGCATATAGTTATGTTGCAGCCAGTCAAACCAGTCCTGAACGAAGTGGAAAACAGTAGAATTATTAAAAATATATTGCAAGAGAATATCAAAAACAAAGATGATATTAGAGTTAAAAAGACCGTGAATGTTAGAGGAGGTGGCCTCATGATTTTTCTGAATTCGGAAGAAGAAAATAATTGAAAATGAGGCTGGAAGACTGGCATTGAAGACTGGAAATATGAAAAATTTGAAAATAGTTGAACCTCAGAATAGGAAGCCACGTTTAATAATTTACGATGTCCCTAGTGATTTAAGCAAAGAGGAACTAGCCAAGAGTATTTTCAACAAAAACTTTGCTAGCTCTGAACTAGGAAAAGAAGCATTTTTAAACGGATGTATGCCTCTCTACAAGGTTGGACCAAAGAACAAGGAAGTAGTTCATTGGATCATTGAATGTGAGCCCGAGATAAGAAGAATTCTAATAAATAGGAAACGAGTCTTTGTCGACATGACTTCTTGCAGGTTAAATGACTTTATTTCGGTTCAACGGTGCTTCAAGTGCCAGTGCTTTGGTCACGTTTCAAAGTATTGCAAAAAAGAAAGTGAAGTCTGCGGTCACTGTGCTGAAGATCATAGCACTAAAGATTGTCCAAATACCGCCAAGGAAGCAATATGTAGCAATTGTAAGAAGAACAAAAAGCCATCAAATCATAAAGTTCACGATCCACAATGTCCTAGCCACCAGAAATGACTGCAGCAATTGATTGAAAAGACTAATTATGGGATTGTTTAAAAATATATATTGTTCTCAAAAAATAATAAATCAGGCTGGAAATATTGTGATGGATATTAATGAAATTTTAGGTAATTTGAATGATACATATAGAGTTCAACAAAGATCAAAAAGTAGGACATCACTTGTATTCAATTTTGGAGGTTACACTGACCTGAATATTTCCTTCGCCAGCGTAAAAAACGAAAAAGTAAATATTTCCAAGGGCATTGCTACCGTAGTAAATAGGAAATGTATGAGCATTGATTACTTCAATAGTCTAACTACTATATTTTCACAAACAAAGCAAATTGATGTGTCGGTGAAATTCAATGAGACATTGAAAAAACTCAATTTGTTTTTATTGACAGATAATAGTAACTTGCTTTCCAATCTAGAAATATTACTATCTATGATCGATGAATGGGCTTCAGATAAACAAGCTCTGACAGTTGGAATTGATTTTTTTGGAACCATGGCCGATGTATCTTGTATTGATCTCTTAAGTACTGTCTTGGCAACAAAACATATTAAATATGTGTTTTACTACAAGGGTATAAATAATCTTACATTTTTGAATATTCCAGAAGAGGAAAACAATGAGAAAGCATGTCCAACGGGATACTTACCTGAAAAACCACCCAAACATGAATTTATAAATAGTATGCTGGAGCTCAGAAATCTTCTGAGTCAACATGATCAGATAAATTCTATTATTTACTATGAAATTCTGACTAACATTACAAAAAAAACTTATTGAGCTCTTATTCGTACCTAATAGAGATAAAGTGTAAAGATATGAATATTTATGATAATTATCTAAGAACATTTCTATGGCCAACTAGAAAAAGTTATAGAATGGGCTTCTGCTTGGATAACGAAGGAACCTACGTGGAATTCAACGAGAGTAATAAAAGATTCTTAACAAAAGAAAAATACATTCTTGTTAGTAGAGATACACAACTCATGTTAAACGGTGAACTGTATCAGAAAATATCATCAGTTGACATTTCTGCTTCAAGTCTTCCTAATATTACGTGGATAGATGGTGTGCCAGGGTGTGGAAAGACGTTTGAAATACTGAACCAGCATAAACCAGGAATAGATTTAGTTCTAAGTCAAACAAGAACAGGAATCAAAGACATCAGAGAGGCTGTCATTCATAAGTACGTTAAGAATTACTGTAGAAAGATAATCAGATCAGATTACAGAACAGTTTCATCTTTCATTATAAATGGAGTGGGCAAGAAATATCATCGTGTCTTTATAGATGAGGCTGTACTGATGCATGCTGGCTACATTGGTTTCATTGCGAAATTATCAGGATGCTCCAAAGTTTTCCTACTTGGTGATTCTAAACAGATTCCTTACATCGAAAGGAGTGGACTGAAAGTTAGATGGTCTCATCCTTCAGTTTTTTGTGAGCCCACATGGAAAGTGACATTAACTAGGAGATGTCCGATTGATGTATGCTGCGCACTATCCAAATTATATGGTAAAATTGAAACAACTAGTGGAACTCTTCGCTCAATTAGGAAGACTATCTTTAACGGCGGTCTTCCACAGCTTGATCCAGAAACACTCGTATTAACCATACAAGCAGAATGAGAAAAAAATTATTCAAGAGTTACTAGGTGACAGGATTGATAAAACAATAAAAATTCACACGATACACGAAGCACAAGGTCTTACTTATAGAAATGCTATTCTAGTGAGGACAAATTCAAAGGATCTAGAGATCTATAACAGTGAAAGTCATGTGATTGTAGCACTCAGTAAGCACACTCATAGTTTCAACTATCTAACAGCAGCGGAGAATGATCTCATATCATTGCTTATAAATAACACATTAAGCTTTGATGATAAATATATAATGAGATGGCAGAGGAAAATAGAGGAGAACAAGCATGGAGGGGTGCGTATGAATAAGCATGATGATGAGTAATAATAACGTGCTGGATGTGGCAAATGAACTTGATTCTGTCGATGAGATAGAGGACAGTGTGATTGAGGATAAACAACAACTCCACGCTGCTCTTCAACACTCTAATATAACTGTATTTTCTCTCAATATCAGAAGTATAGGAAGAACTTCAATGACCTAATGATTCAACTACAGGATATGTCTTATGATTTCGATATAATAATACTAACAGAATGCTGGATCAAAAGAGTTTATACACAGAAGCAACTGAAGGACTACAATATTTTTCACTCTTTGAATAATCGTACTCAAAATGATGGAGTAATTGTATATGCAAAGGAAAATCTGAACATACAATCGGTAGAACTAAATATCAGACAGGCCAACGTTCTTCATCTGCAACTTCAAACATCAAAGGAGAGATATAATATATTAGCAGTGTACAGATCACCTTCCTACGCCAGCATAACAGAGTTTTTAGAGGACTTTGAAACAGTGCTTGGTAGACTGAGAGGTCAACTCATTATTTGCGCAGGAGACTCCAACCATCACCATTACCAACTTGATGATTATTACGACTTATTGAGTGAACACGGTTTGAAGAACTGCATTAAAAAGGCTACCAGGGTAACAGCGGGAACGTCTTCTTGTTTGGATCATATGGCTTGAGGAGAGGACTGCGAGTGGAACAATGGACAGATGTTTTTGAGTCAAATAACACAGACTCAGCTTACGAAAAATTCCTAGAAATTCTACAAAAACATATGGAGAGCAATACACATCATTACAGACAAAAGAAGAGGATCAAGAGCATAAAACCATGGATAACACGAGGACTTATCTCAGCTATAAGAACAAGGGATTCTCTAAATAGAAGAAGGAAGCTGGACCCAGAGAACGGAGAACTCGCTAACTACTACCGAAGATACAGAAATACACTGATGTCACTCATCCAAACTACAAAAGAAAATTATTTCAAGATGCAACTAAATGAAGCGAACAATGATGTAAGGAAGACATGGAAAATAATCAAGGATGCTACAGATTCAAATCAGAAAAAGGATATACAACTGAATGCTTTGAAAATTAATGGTGACATAGTCACACTGAAAGATAATCCTAGAGAACTATTGAGTCATGTAAATAATTTCTTTATTATTATTGGAGAGAGTATGGCTAACAAAAAATCTGAGAGCCTGAATAAAAATATTAACCAAATTATAGCAGATAATGTACCAGAATTGCATGTACCAAAATAATATGTTTCTTCTCCCCATAGATGAGAAGGAAATAATAAACACAATTGATTCTTTACACAGCAATAGTGCACGAGGCCTAGATGGATTAGATAACAGGACCTTGAAAGGAATAAAAGATTTAATTTCTAAACCTTAAATTCATATTTTCAATCTGAGCTTGTTATATGGTACTTATATGGAACTCCTGAAACTTACATACTACCAAACAGACATCAACGCTGCCCATTGGCTCCCAGTCCGGGGGGGCGAGCCGAGATCTCAGTCAATTGTAGTTTCATTCGTGTCAAGACTGGTTAAAAATGAATGGCTCCTCGCAAGACGTCACAAAAGATTCCTGAAGGCGAGAGAAATCGACAACGATTTTCCAGACGTCCAAATTTATTTGAATGAACAACTCACTAAGGATACAAGTGTACTATTCAAAACGGCAAGGAGCATGATTAAGGAGAACAAGATGGCTTCCGTGTGGACAAACGATGGACGTGTGATGGCCAAGAGAAATCCAACATCTCGTCCATTCAGAGTGAATTGTCTAAAGGACCTGGAGGAGAGGACTCCACCCGCAACCGCCTCCGAGGAAGACGCCGCCCCCATCCAGGCCGACGGGGCGCCGCTACGCCCCACTGCAACCAACGCCAACTCAACCGCCAGCCTGGTCAAGTGAAGTGAGTGCCGCATCAATAGGCAAGTGTCTCCAGCCAAGGTAACAACATCAGTTTCCTCAGTTCTTAATTAAAATTCCAAAAACACGAGTAGTGTGATATCAGTGAAAATAATATTTTTATATATATAATTATGAAAAGTAATGCATTAGAGCGATTGGTGAGAGTGTTTTAAAGATAGCCCATCGGTTAAATAAACTGAATAAACTATCACTAGCATTTAACCCAATAGATCGTGAAATTCAAGCTATTTACTAACAATAATATATATTCATGTAATAAAAATAATAATAATTATTTCATCCTGATTGATAAGGTACTACAGTAATACATGGGGGGAGAATATATAGTGAAAGCATATAACATTAGGGTGAAATTTTATTGCTTTCTTTGAGGTTTTTGATTGTTTCTTTTTCCTCTCTCTCCCTATGGATTCTTGTTTTCAATAATTATTTTGCATCATATGTATATATTTGTTTCATAATATGAATATCTTTATTTTAGGTGGAATTTTATTATTCTAACAGAAGCCTGGCTTAGAGATGACCTTGTGAGTGTTGAGGGCTTCAGGTTGCTTCGTTCCTACAACAGTATCAATCAGTGTGACGGTATTGTAGTATATATCGATGAATCTTTATCAGTAACTAGTAACCAGCTGATTGTGGGAGGAGTTGCAACCTGCCTTGCTTTATCTTTCAACTGGGCTAACTGTCCTTGTCAAATTTACTGTATTTATCGCAGCCCGTCTTCATCACTATCAGCTTTTAACAACGGACTGGAGGGCTTATTCAGTACTGCGCCTCCAAATCAAAGGAGCTTGAAAATCATCGCCAATGATATAAATTGCGACATTCTAAACCCCAATTTACAAGAAGAGCGCTACCTGGATATCTTATATGAAAATGGGTTTGTAGCATGCATTGATAAAGCAACTCGTCCCACAAGCAATACCTGTATAGATCATTTTTTCATCTCACTTCCTGAAAACCTCTTTGTTTACTCTTCAATACTGAAGACAGACATAACTGATCACTACATCACATGCCTCAATATCAATTCAAGCGATTTAAAAACAAACAACTCAGATAAAAACTACTATAAGAAAATAAACTGGCCAAATATAACAGATTCCCTTAAAAACGAAACCTGGCAAAGAGTATTAGAATCAACTGATGTAGATACCGCTTCTATCAATTTCAATAGCATTATACTGGAAATATTGGAGAAAAATACAACAATTATTCATGTTCACAAAGCAAAAAGCAGAAAATTGAAGCCTTGGATTACGGGTGGTCTTCTGTCATCCATACGCCGCCGTGACAAACTAGCTAAAGAGGCCAGAGCAAACCCACAAAATGTGTTACTCAATTCAAAATATAAACGATATAGAAATATATTGAAGTCATTAATCAAACACGCGAAATTCGATTATTATAAAATTAAAATACAAGAATCTAACGGGGACTCTAGGAAATTCTGGGACATTGTTAACGATGTTGCGGGACGGCCTACAGGCAAATCTAAATTTCCCTTGAATGCTTTTGAGGGACATAGTAACACTGCACCCCCCTCTTCCGAAGATATCAAACAAATAGGTAATGAGTTTAATAGGTATTATGTATCAGTCGGTCGCGGGCTGGCTGAGGCTCTCGACCCCGCCGGTCCACTTGCCAACCACCGGTGTCGTCCGGCTGCACGTGGGACAAAGCTTACGAACAGGCGGGGGCAGACTTGGTCAAAATCAAACGCTGGTTGGAGCAGAATACCTTAACATTAAATGTAGAAAAAACCAAGCATCTGCCAATATTTTTCAGAAGTGACAGTGACCCTGCTCCGAGACGGCTGGCCCTCCACTCCTGTGGTGACCTGCAGTCGGTGGACTGCGGTTGCAATGTCATAGAGCGTGTGGAACAATACAAATATTTAGGTGTAATAATTGATCATAAATTATCCTGGGTTCCACACATTCAGGGAGTTAAAAACAGGCTTAGAAAACTCATTTACACATTTTTGCAGCTTGGAGGGGTGCTGACTGTGGGTCAGTGTAGGACGGTTTACTTTGCCTACGTGCAGTCATTGCTCCAGTATGGTGTCCTGGCGTGGGGGGAGTCTCGGCCGCCGCGCTGCATCCACTAGCTGTCACACAGAGATCACTCATCAAAATAATTCTAAATAAAAATATCCGATTTCCTACTGAACAACTCTACACCGAATTTCCTGTTCTTGACATAAGACAAATCTACATTAAAACTCTTCTTATTTTTATCAAATCGTACAGAACAGAAATTTTTACACAGCTAAACCATAACTACCCCACTAGACATATGCTGAATTTTGGGTTTAATACACCTAGAGCTACCTTTACATCGGTCGATAACAACCCATTTTGTATTGCTCACCTACTTCATCGCAATCTTCCAATCACAATAAAAGAGGCTGAGGGATGCAGTGTTGCTAACTACAAAAAGAAGATAGTCACATGGTTGCTTGGTATTGGTCTGGAGGCATCAGAAGCCCTCATTAACTCGCCCTATATGTATATTCTGATTCAAACTCTGTTAACTCTGGTACTGTGATGCAGCACTCTGAACATTATAATAAGTAATTTAAAAACTTTAGGAGATAGGTACTCCAACATAATACTAAGTCTTTAATGAAAGAAACCCACGACATCATGCTCTGTTTACTTTTCCAAGATCATTGAAGCAAATCTGTGACAGACCTATACATAAAGCAGGCGATAAACTAATTATTAGTAATTATAGACCTATTTCACTGATTAGCAATGTAGCAAAAATTTTAGAAAAACTAGTTAAATCAAGATTAATAAGCTTTTTAGAAATTTTTTTTCAAATTTATTCAAGTAAGTTACAATACATTCTGGTTCATACACGAATCTACAATAAATTACAGTACAACAGCCAATTAAGCAACAAATTTCACATATTATGAAAACTTATTAATTACAATGAAGATTGAATGCAACATTAGAATATTGATAATATAGTATTGTAATATAACTATATAAATCAGCAGTGTTTCAACAATGAATAAATGATAATTTCAATGAATAAATATACACCTCACTATATATTATATGTGTTGGGGTACAAGTAATTAGTTGCTTATTGCGTGTAATAATTACTATTTACAAACTTCATTCACTGATATGGGATTAAAGTTTTTTATAATAAAATTAGTAAAAATGTATAATACAAACAAACAAAATTTTGGAATTAGTAAATAAATATTAATTTTCTATTAAGGATAATAATAAGAAAGGTTATTTTTAGAAAAATGAAAAACAGTAAAGAGTGGAATGAAGAATAAATAGTTTCAATATTTACAGTCTAACTAAATTTTCACAATTTTCCACTCCAATATCAACCAACCAGGAAAATAAACTTTTCTTGAACCTGTGTCTATTGAATTCTTCCCTAATGTAACTTGGTATTGAATTATAAATTTTTGGTCCCAAATATGTGTAGTTTCTTTGCCCAAATGTAGTGTTCATCCTTGGTACTATTGAATACGTGTCTCTGCCTTGTTTGATGGTTATGATCTGCCAGTCTTATGTGTTCGTTGTTTCTCCTCATTCGCGTGATGATAGCCTGGATGTAGGGTTGTCTTACACTCAGTACTTTACTGTCCTTGAAAAGAATGTTCGTGGGGAATTGATTCTCCTTGAAGCCTATTATTTTTAGTATTCGTTTTTGAAGTTGATAGAGAGGTTCAACATGTGTAAAATTCGTAGCTCCCCAGATAATTATGACGTATCTTAAAATTGATTGCACTAAAGAAAAATAAACAGTTTCTAATGTCTCATAGTTGAGGATTTTACGGAGTTGATAGAATTTGTAGAGAAGCTTCCTGATCCGGGTAATTGATAGATTAATGTGCTTGTCCCATTTGAATTTGTTGTCCACTATTGTTCCTAAATATTTTATTTCATTGACTTGTTGAATTGAAGGGCAATCACACGGGTTGTTGGTGCTTCCACAGTGATGCAGGATTATTGAAGAATCCGGTGGTCTCGTCCATTCTGTCAGAGAAAAGGCTAAAAATTTCGTTTTTGTTGCATTTACTGTAAGCAAATTTTCTCTTAACCATTTATCGACTTTGATCAATTCTTCCTGTGCCAGATTAAAAACTTCCTCCCAGGTGTTTCCTTCAAATAGTATACACGTATCATCAGCAAAAGCTATTACTCTTCCTCTTATCTTAATTGAACATAGCTCATTTGCATATGCCAAATACAGAATTGGCCCAAGAACTGTTCCTTGGGGAATCCCAAACTTCATCGTTTCTCTGAACTGAGATGTTCTTCAACTTTGACTTTTTGACGCCGGTCACAGAGGTATGATCTAAACCATGCTAGAGGAACTCCTCTAATTCCCATGGCTTCGAGTTTCTTCAGCAGCAAACTGTGATTGACAGTGTCAAAAGCTTTTGCTAGGTCCAGGAACACTGCTGCACATTTTTTGTTATTTTCTAGCTTATCTGTGACAAAATTTGACAATTCTAATACCGCATCTTCTGTACTCCTCCCCTCACGAAAACCAAATTGATTCCTAGAAAGTAAGTTGTTTTTTTCCATGTAATTCACAAGACGTTTCTTTACCAGTTTTTCCAAAATCTTAGAAATATTGCTTATAAGTGAAATAGGCCTGTAATTGGTGGCATTTGTTTTGTCGCCTCCTTTATGTAATGGTCTAACACATGTCTCTTTCATAGCTTTTGGAAAAATTCCTTTTGACAGACTTAAATTAAATATGTGAATTAATGGTTTTACAATTACATTTTTTATCGACTTCAATGTTCTATTATTGATTCCATCAAGTCCTGGAGCACTGTCATTTCGCAAACTACTAATAGCTTCAAGAAGCTCATCTTCAGTTACTGAGTGAAAGTAGATGGAGTGTAGAGTTCTTGTAACAGGTTTATATTGGGATATGATTTGGTCTAGTGGTTTTCTTAAGGAATCTATTATTGTCTCCGCCATTTCTTCACCTACATTTGTGAAAAAGTTATTCATGTGGTTGAGCACAGTTTCTGGATTTTCCTTTAGATTGAAAATCCTATCATCTATCTTAATAGCATTCAATTTCATTTTTGTTTTTGATTTAGAGTCAGTAGCATCTTTGATTACTTTCCACATTTTTTTATTATCCTTTCCAGCTTCATACAATTTCTCTCTATAGTATTGGTCCTTTGTTTCATGAATTAAAGCTGTGAGTGTATTCCTATACCGACGATAGAAGTTGGTTAAGTTAATGTTGTTTGGGTCTTCCTTTCTTCTTTTGTTGAGTAGATTTCTGGTTCTTATTGCTGCTACTATACCTCTGGTGATCCATGGTTTGATGGGTTTGTACTTCTTCTGCCGCCGATGCTGCTTGATATTATTTTGTATATGTTGTCTCAGAGTTGATAAGAAGGTGTCATAAGATGTATCTGGATTATTATCTTCTAAAACATGAATCCACTCCTCATTCAGTAGTTCATTCTTCAAGCTATTAATGTCTATTTTCTCGTTTATTTCATGTGTTCCAGTTTCATTTGCACTATTTCTCGAAATATGTTGCACTCCTAGAATTGTGGTGAAGTGGTCAGTTATTGTTGATTCATAAATGATTGGAAAAAGATTATCTCTGGAGTTGGTAGCAATGTGATCTATGCAAGAAGCAGTTTCTGTTGTAGCTCTGGTTGCTTGCTTAATGCAGAGTCTGAGCCCATGCTCGCTTAGAAGATCGCAGTAGTCATTCAATTGATGATGTGGACGAATTTGAAGGGTGTTAATATTCATGTCTCCGGCACATATGACTTGTTGCCCTCTTAATTCATTCAGGATCGATTCTAAGTCACTCAGGAAATCTGTAATATCATTGAAGGACGGTGATCTGTATATTGCAAGGATGCTCCACTTTTTGTCTGCTGCATCCAACCGAATATGTAGGACATTTACCTGGTTAATATGTAGCTCAACACATTGTACATTTATACTATCTTTAACATAAACAACTACACCATCATTTTGTAATGGGTTGTTTATGGTGGAAAATACATCATATCCTCGAATGGACTGGAGTACAAATTCAGTCCTAATCCAGCATTCGGTTAGAATAATAACATCAATAGAAAAATTAATGTCGCACAATTGAATCATCAGCTCATCAAAATTTCTTCTGATACTCCTTATATTGAGACAGAAGAAGCTCAAATCACAAGAACTCAATGCTGCACAAAGTTGTTGACTGTTGTTGATCACTTCATCGTTTATTTCTTCAAAATAATCAAGATCCTCGAAGCTGAGCAAATTTGATAAGTTGTTGTTACTCATTATTTAAACTCTCATTAATCCCTTCCATGTTTCTTTCATTCCTGCTTAAGAGAAACTCTCCACTAACATCCTTTAGTTTTCGAATTAGGGTCAGCACTAAATCTTCTTGCCCTGTTGTGATATATCTGAAGGTTTGTGTGTGTCTGCTCATTGCTACTATTACATGTTGTGTGCTGTTATATATTCCAAGTTGTTTTTTATTGTTCCTTATCAGAACTACATTCTTGTGAGTTAAGCCCTGTGCTTCATGAATTGTATGGACTTTAATTGAAGGGTGAAGTTTTGATTGCAGCTCTTCTAGCACTGTTTTCTTCTCGAGCTGAGTGAATGTAAGAATCAGAGTGTTAGGTTCAAGTGGTCCAAGTTCTCCATTTTGTTATTTGAGGTCTGACGGATAACAGGACCTCATTTTTCGTACCAATGTCCTGGTAGTAGCTGGAAAGGATGTAGCAGACGTCTATTGGACACCTTCTAGTTACTGTTTGATGGATTCTCTTCTCACAGAGAGATGAAATGTGTGACCATTCAGCTGTTAATTTACTTCTCTCTATGTAATGTATTTGGTTTGAATCTCCTAGTAGAATAATCTCAGAAGCACCAGCGAGAGATGAGACAAATCCCACGAAACCTGCATGCATTAATACTGCTTCATCTATGAAAACACGTTTGTACTGCTTTTTTGTTCCGTTTATTATAAAAGATGAAACTGTTCTATAATCCTGTTTAATTATTCTTTCATATTTATTTTTGTGAATTCTATTCACCTCTTGCCTAATTTCATTTATTCCAGCTCTTGTCTGACACAAAATGAGATCTTTACCTGGTGTATGTTGCTGAAGGATAAAGTGAGTTTTACCACACCCTGGAACTCCATCCATCCAAGTTATTTTTGGCATCTTACCATTTGTGATGTCAACTTTTAGAATATTCTTCAGTAGCTCAGCATTCAGCATGATTTGGGTGTCTCTACTGACTAGAATATACTTTTCCTTAGTTAAGAATGACTTTGTTGTTTCATTGTAGGGTACGTATTTTCCTTCATTTTCAAAACAGGAGCCCATTCGATATGTAGTGGATGTCGGCCACAGGAAAGTCTTAAGTCGATTGTCGTAGATGTTCATCTCGTTTCGCCTTATCTCTTGAATACATGCTGCTGAAGAAGAGATATTACTATTCAGTGATGATAGTACTCCCCTATATAAATCCGCATTCAGAACATCATACTGTTGAATAAAGTTCCTGAGTTCTATCATACTGTTCAAATAAGCATAAAGAATAGAATCATACGGTAGGTATCCTTTAGGACAATCTTCAGAGCCATCGTTTTCATGTGGTATATCCAAGAACTATAGATTGTTTATTCCTCTGTAATAGAATACATAATTCAGGTTTTTAGTTTTAATTACTAAACTTAAAATGTCCAAGCATGTAAACTCGGAGTCAATATCAAAAGAATCTATTCCAATCGTAATGTTGTATTTATTTATCGATGCATATTCGTCTATTACCAGTAAGAGGTCACGGATACCTAATTGAGACTCATTGTTATTATTTTGCGCTAATATCAATGTCAATGAATTTTTAACAAGATGAAAACGAATTGAGCTATTATTTACGTTCCGTAAATAAACAGTAGGTAAGCTATTGTATTCATCTTGACTCAGCGTTTTCTTCTTGATTGAATGTGCAACGCCTTCTGAAATACGTAAACTATTTTTATTCCAGCGAGCTAATGATAAATTAAAATCTGTATATTGACCAAAGCTGAAAATCAAAGACGTCCTACTTTTCGCTGACTGTTTTATTAATTCTGTTTTTTTAATAGATGATAGGAAATCTTGAATATCTATTTTTATATTTGATGCTGTGAATTTATTTGATGATTTTGAGCTGGAAATTCTATTTTTAATCTTTTTAAGCACTTCCATAATTTGTTTGATCAATAATTGATTGTTGCAATGCTTTCACATAGCTGGGACAATTTAGATAGTTTACTTTGTGGTCTGAGGGTTTATCAGCTCTTTTGCAGTTAAACATACTGGAGGTTTATCGATTGAAGGGCAGGTTTTGATGTTGTGTCCTGTGATGGAGCAATGACCACAGATATCTTCTTCCTTTTTACAATGTTTTGTGATGTGCCCATAGACTTGACATTTATAGCACCTTTGCACTGCATGGTAATCATTAACTCTACATGATGTCATATCTATAAATATTTTTTTCTTATTAATTATTGCTTTCCTAATTTCGGGTTCACATTCTACTACCCAATGCACGGAATCCTTGTTTCTCGGCCCTAATTTGAATGATGGCTTGCAACCTTCTTCAAATTTTTGTTTTTCTATTCCTGAATTGACAAAATTTTTGTTATATATTTCTTCAGTTACCTCTTTGTTAGTGAGATCAGATGGAACATCATAAACAATTATCCTGGGTTTTTTATTTTGGGGCTCAGTTATCTTGATTTGATCATTATTTACAGCTTTAATCTTCAATAATTTCTTTTTGTCCTCTAGAGAATCCAGAACAATGAGTAAACCTCCTCCTCTAACGGGTACTGTCTTTTTTATTTTAATGTTATCCTTTCTCGCAATGTTGGTTTTCAGTGTTCCTTTTATTTTTTCACTGTCTTGTTTCTCATTACCGGTGGAATTTGAGGGTTTAATTAAGACTACCTGTTCTTTTGGAAGGATTTTCCTGACTTGATTATTGGACTGGGGATCGCTTGAAGTAGCTTTTTTCGGTAGTTGTATCATGTCTGCGTAAGTAATAGGCCTGTCTTTATTTTTAATTTCCTGAACAGATTTGCTTATGTCCTGTAATGAGTCATGAATTTTCGGATGCCCTAAAGAATCACTTATTTGGCTAATAGTAACTGCTCTCGTTTCTACTTTCACGATTACCAATGCTAATTTTTAAACTAATTCTAAGAAATTATCATATTCGGCTCTGGAAACCTTGTTTTTTTTAAATTCTAACGAAGCCCATTCCTTGAATTCCGAAGAGATACTCTTCATGTTCATTATGTCTGTGTTGAATTCACTCAGCAATAATTGTTCAACAGTTTCCATTTTACCTGGTTGTTCTCATACTTTGAGTCCTTGGTTCCCTGGAAAGTTATCCTCTTCTTCCTCCTCCTCGATTTGCGGGATCAGTCCACCCGGTGGTTTGGTTGGTGACCTCATCTATCCGACGACGATGACGTATGAAGATAGCTGCTGTATGGTTATTTATTTATTTATTTATAAGGTTAGCAAAAAAAAATACAAGAATCGGAAAAGAAAAAACAGGCTATTGCCTAAGACTAAGTTATGTTCCAGTGACCCACTTATTGATGAACGATGATTGTTTTGAAAACTATCACTACGGTGAAACTAAACTACTAAGATGTCTACTCTACGAGCGCTACTGTAAAACTGATTAAAATTAATAATATTCTTTCTCCTAACCAATTTGGCTTCCGCAAAGGTATAAGAATTAGCTGTACTAGAATTATCAAAATTTGTAACTAGCAATTTAGAGGAAAAGAATAAATGTCTAGCAGTATTTTTAGATTTAGCAAAGGCCTTCGACTCTGTTTCCCATGACTTATTAATAAAAAAGCTTGAGGCTATAGGTATAAGAGGAGTGCCACTTGAATGGTTCAGATCCTACCTCAGCAATCGACAGCAAAAAACAAAGGTTGAGAACCTTATGAGTGCAGAGGGTTCCATGAAGTTTGGAATACCTCAAGGAACAGTTTTAGGACCAATTTTGTATTCGATCTTTGCAAATGAGTTGTGCTCCATTCAAATTCAAGGTAGAGTTATAGCCTTTGCTGACGATACAGCACTCCTTTTTCAAGGAAAAAACTGGGAAGAAGTGTTCCAAACAGCAGAGATAGAACTCACAAAAATCACTAGTTGGTTAAGAAATAACTTATTGTCATTAAATTCAGAAAAAACAAAATTTTCAGCTTTTTCTTTAACAAATAGCACAAAACCACACATGACAACAATGAAGCTTAATAATTGTGATAGAAATAGTAACAATAATTGTAATTGCCCACTAATAGAACGCTCTGACAATATAAAGTATTTAGGAATAATAGTAGATGATTCATTGAAATGGAACAAGCACATAACATATACAACTGCCAAAATAAGGAAGCTTATATACAAATTCTATCAATTAAGGCGTATCATAGACAAAGAAATGTTAAAAACTGTATATGTACTATAACATTAGTTGAATCTCTTTTAAGGTACGGTCTGTTAGTTTGGGGTGCAGCTAACTTCAGTTTTATAGATCCATTATTTAAAACTCAAAAACGCATTTTGAAAATAATGGGAAACAGGGAAATCCGGTTTCCAACTGTAGAATTATTTATAGAAAATAGAGTACTCAGTGTTAGGCAATTGCATATATATTTGTGTTATTAGGGTATATGAAAAAAAATCAAAATAGGAACCGTATCATAAATCATAGCAATAATACTAGAATAAGAGAACGGGCCTACAATATCTAATAGAATACCATTAGAAATCAAAGGAGAGGAAAATTTCAATAGCTTCAAAAGAAAAATTAGACATTGGTTATTCAGTATTGGGATACAAAGTAGTGAGGAACTAATAGTAAGTAGGATTTAGATTTAAGTAGTATTCTTTTTAAATAAGGTAATTTATGGGTAGAAAATAGTACCTCGGTTTAGTATCTTTGTACTAGGTGATGCTTAGGGTAATAGATATGGTTTTAGATTTTTTGGAATTTTTGTATTATCTGTTGTAGCATAAATTAGTATTAATTTGATGATAACCTCGACACATATATTATATAGTGAGGTATCATTTTGTAAACCTTGAATATTATTATTGAAAATGTATGAAAAAAATATGTAATGTATGAATTTATGAATAAACTCCTCTGGATGTGTCATCCAACATCCAGAGAAATTATTATTATGTTCTGCAATTGAAGGATTGATGATTTCTAGTAGGAAGGATAGTCATAATGATAATGGTGTGGAGAACTGTGAAAAAATTGAAAATATGGAGATGCTTTCCGGATATTTAGCATACCGAAAAATGAGAAAATAAAATAAATACTTTCAATGAGAAAAGAATATCCAATAAAAGGAGAATGCTATGGAATTTTAATCAAAAAATATATATAATAATTGTTATTGAACGAAAATCCTAAATAAATGCTGCAAATCACCCCGAAGACCTCTGCTACTGCAGATGAGAAAATAAAATAAATACTTTCAATGAGAAAAGAATATCCAATAAAAGGAGAATGCTATGGAATTTTAATCAAAAAATATATATAATAATTGTTATTGAACGAAAATCCTAAATAAATGCTGCAAATCACCCCGAAGACCTCTGCTACTGCAGTAGAGGAGTCTGCAGTAGCAGAGGTCTTCGCGGTGATTTGCAGCATTTATTTAGGATTTTCGTTCAATAATAATTATTATATATTAATTAGCATTTGAATAAATGCATTCTCTATTTAATTCCATTGTAAAAATATATATTTGTTGAGAAAAAACTGGTTAGCATCTGTCTTTAGAGGTTCAATGATGAAACCATTCATCAACTGAGCAATGCTTGCTTGAACCTCAGAATTTGCATGGAGAATAAATTTCAAAATTACTTTAAACAATTTGAGAGAGGAACAGTTTTGGGACAGTCTGAGCCTGTTATTCTCTCCTCATCATAACAATATGAATTTCAAATGAATCCTCAAAAGATTCTCAAGTGCTTGAATAAATGAATAAATATAGTTCCAGTCATCGAACAGCTTAAATTGCAATTTTGAGAAAATATTTTGAGGATCGTTTGTTGATAAAGTATAACACTAATAATATTCCACCTTGACGGCCTTTCTTCACATCCTTACCCTCCTACATATCATCATACTTCATTATTTTTCTCATACTCGAGAGTATTGATAGTTTTGAATAAAGGAGGATAATCCAGAAACTATTCATACAATAACTCCTCTATTTACTGATGAAATGAAAAAAGATCTAGAGATTCAAAAGTGATAAAACTCGAGAAAAAAAGATATATAATTATAATATAGGACCGTAACACACAACTATTCCCTGGTTCAAGTTTGTGGAAGCCATATTTTTCCTGAAATAGGAGTGTCCTCCTGAAGGTTTTAAGCAGGATGTTCTATTGATTCTATATTATATAATATACATTACACAGATAAGATAAAGGATTTTAAGAGAAACATTATAGTGTTATTAATGTTTTCCAGTTTGAATTTCTCATTCAGTGATCGATTTAACTTATCAAATTCATTAGAATTGAGTAATTGAATTAAAATAGACCCACAAAAGCATGTTGGTTTCTCAATAACAGATTAACATGTATTTGATGTGCATGCTCTTACAAAATCGAGCATTCTGAAAGATCCAGCTGTCCCAAAATATTGAACTAGAAATAGTCCAGTCAAGGAAAGATTATAGAGGGAAAAGTTGAGAAGACAATTTTTGACCCCGCAGTTCTGTTTAGGGTAGTAAGGAGGTAAACATATCAAAAGTCCCCACCCCTACCCCATTTGCTAAGGGGGTGGGGATGGTTTAAAGGTACCATTTTTTGGATTCTCGCATAGAACTCAAAAAACTATGTATCTTAAGGATTTGACTGTCATATAACAAATTAAAGCTTACATAATTTCCTACAATATTCATCCTACTCCCCTAGTCAATATTTTTATATCTCCCCTAGTTTTCGAGATATCCGCTCTTGAATGTGTGACATTTTTGAAAAAAAAACACGTTTGCCACCAATTTTCTTCTATTTTTGATCTCATAACTTTTTAAAAATCAATGGGAAAAATCAATATCGAGTGTGAAATCTCCATTATTGCAACAATAGACCAATTGACAAAGGAATTTGGAGGGAATGTTTTAAACAAAATTTTTGACGTTGCAGTTTTGTTGAGACTAGTTAGGATAAGAACATATCAAAAGTCCCCATTCCTAACTCATGTGCTAAGGGGATGAGGGTGGTTTAAAAGTTTCATTTTTCAGCGTTTTGCTCCCACGCTTATATCTTGAGAACAATGCGTTCAACCGACATAACTAACAATTCAAAAATGAAGCTTGATAAATTCTCTACACTTTTTGTTCAGTGGAATTTTGTGATATTCCCAATAGTTCCCGATATATTCGCTCTTGAAGGTATGCAATTGTTAAAATAACAGGTTTTTATCCAATGTTTTGCTCTTTCAGGGCTTATAACTCTCCAACAATGCATCGTGAGAATAATTACTCATCGTAGGTTTGTAGAGCATTAAATTCTCTTTGAAATGAATTATTATTTTACTATTCCAAGTTTTCCTTCCATTGTTATAGAAGCTTCAATGCAGGGGGTGAAATATTCATTGCTACAACAATATATTGATCGTTTGACAATGACATTTGAATAGGGTGTCTGTGACACATTTTTTAACTTTGCAGCTAGATTTGGACTAGTTAGTAGGTGAACATAGAAAAAAATGCGCATCTTTATCTCCTCTGTTGAAGGTGAGGAACCGCTTAGTTGACACTTGTTGCAGCAATGAAAATTTCACCCCCTGCATTGAAGCTTCTATAACAAAACTATTGCTAGTATTACAAAATTCTACTGAACAAAAAGTGTAGAGAATTTATCAAGCTTCATTTTTGAATTGTTAATTATCTCGGTTGAACGCATTGTTCTCAAGATATGAGCGTGGAAGCAAAACGCTGAAAAATGAAACTTTTAAACCACCCTCATCCCCCTAGCACATGAGTTAGGAATGGGGACTTTTGGTATGTTCTCCTCCCAACTAGTATCAACAAAGCTGCAATGTCAAAAATTTTGTTCAAAACATTCCCTCCAAATTCCTTTGTCAATTGGTCTATTGTTGCAATAATGGAGATTTCACACTCAACACTGAAGCTGCTGCAAAAGGTGTAGGAAAATTCGTAAAGGTGTGAAATTATACATCAAATAAAAGAGAATTCAGTGCTCTAATAAGCTCATAATCGATATTGATTTTTCCCATCGATTTTTAAAAAGTTATGAGAGCAAAAATAGAAGAAAATTGGTGGCAAACGTTTTTTTTCAAAAATGTCACACATTCAAGAGCGGATATCTCGAAAACTAGGGGAGATATAAAAAAAGTTGTAGGATGCATATTGTAGGAAATTATGTAAGCTTTTATCTGTTATATGACAGTCAAATCCTTAATATACATAGTTTTTGAGTTTTATGAGAGGAACCAAAAAATGGTACCTTTAAAACACCCTACCCCCTTAGCACAGTGGTTAGGGGTGGGGACTTCTGATATGTTCACCTCCTCACTACCCTAAACAGAACTGCGGGGTCAAAAATTGTCTTCCAAACATCTCCCTCTATACCCTTTTTTGAGCATTCATTGCCTGGACTAAAACTTGAATATAAATATTGTATGAATCGTAGGATATTTTGATGGGACTTGAAAATTATGTAATTTTTGAGAGAAAGACTTTCAAAGTTGCTCAATTCAACTTTGAAAAGATAGGGTGGATATTTTTTAGAGCACCAATGACGTCATACCGACCAGCTGGTTTGGATTTGTTACTGCACATTTTTTCATGAACACTACCTTGTATTCTTGTTACATTGGCATGCATAAAGTCAACCAATATACCTACTATTACTTCTATTACTATTAGTATTACTATTATATATTATTGAAGTAATAGTAGGTATTGAGTCAACTCACCTTGAATGACTCATGTCAGCGGTCAATTTGCTAGATCGTAAATATCAGTTCACAATGCTTCCATTCACACTGTATAATGTTTCCATTTTTTGCTTCTATCGAAAATGCTGATTGCTTCTATGAATCGGTCTTGCTGATCCAAGATCCACTCTCGCATGCACATGTTTGTTCACAACATCTCTCGGCTCTCAGAGCAGAATATTGTATTCTACAAATTATGTTCTTGGGGTATTATAATGTAAATAATAAACTAAAATTTACAACAAACTCTATTCATTCACTATCAACCTAGCGTGGTATGATAAATTTTTGAATGCAAAACGGTTTGAACAATTTTTTATTATCCAAATTTTTATTTCTTAGAGTTATAATCAAGTAAAATCAATATCGTTGAAATACAACATCAGCTTCATTAAAAAATGATAATTTTTATTTAATGTTTTTAGAAAACGTTGGAAGAGTCAAAGAAAAAAGAGAAACAATCAAAAAATGAAAATTCCAAACGTCTGGTGGATGCAACGACCGGGGCAAAAGAAGATATCCCTGTTCGTCCTGTTGATGAAATTGTTCCGAACAAAAATGATGGCGCTCAAATGAGTGAGCAGCCGTTGAGAGGTGATTCAATTCTCTCCAGTATCTCGCCGCACTTTCTGATTCCCCACTCTGGCAATAATGTAAGTTATTTCAAACAAATATCTTCTAAATTTGTATTGATTATAGACAAATAAGAAAATAATAAATCCTGGATGGTCCTTCGATAGATAAAATTAATTTATATCGTGAATAGGTAGTTTTTGTGAAGACAGTTTTGGAAAGGAACATGATTCTTCATTCTATTAGCCCTATGGTTGAATAGATCATTTTTGAGAAACCAAATAAGTTGAAAGGTTCATTAACTATAGTAGCTACAACAGGAGATCTCGTGGTAAGACCACTAGAGCTCTTGAAAAATGAATTCCTTATTGAAACAACTCAGGCATTCCTCGTTTTTTTTCATTATATTAGAAAATGTAAAGTTTCTACTTATGTTGTCTCATAAATCGTCGATTCTTTATGCAGATTACAAAACATTTTTGCTGTATTTCAAGAGACTGATAATTAAAATCGGAAGTGATTTTATGAATTAAGTTATAAAATTAATGTTATAAGGTGTTTTTCTATGAGAAAGGATACCGTAAGAAAATGATTTCTCTCTATACATTGGTGTATAAAATCGCACCCTCCTGATGCTGGGGAAACCTCCCGGAACACCTTTTAGGATGTGCAAAAATTCTGACCCTTCCCTGTCTATACATACTCGACTGCACTACATGGACTCAAACAAAGAGCTTCCTGGGCTAGAGGATCGGATATACATGGGTGCAATACGAGGTCTAGGAATGGATGGTCTCTAAGACTGGATATTCATAGATCGTATTTTTTTAAAGGTCGTCCTGATCACATGAGCAGGTATATATTGAACTCTCTCCCACCTGTTATATCTGAGATTGACTCCAGTTTTGTTGAAGATTAAGGATTGGTTTCCGAGCTCGGGATTTAGCTAAGTTCTAGACTTTAACTGGCTTTAAACTCTGGAGTTAGAAAATTGGCTTTCCGAGTCAGAGCTTTAACGAAGTCGAGGACTCAAATAGACCCTGGAGTTTAGAGATCACATAGACCCTTGAGTTTACAATTTCGCTTTCTGAGTAAAGGGCTCATAAGTCCAGGACTTGAATTAGATTCTCGCCTCTTTCCCAGTCAAGCATCTATCGAAATCGTTAAGTCCTGAACTTAGAACAGCGTGATTTTAAACCCTCGACTGAGGTAGGATTTAAAATTGAGTTCTGGACTTGAATTGAGCAAACACATCTTAGTTATTGTTTTGGAGTAGATGAATAGGCAAATACATGTCTTGGAATGAGTAAATTATACGGATTAGTACATCTAAATTCATAATTAATAGTTTGCAAGTCTATTTAAAATAAAGTTCTATCGTAATTATGCGTTAAAAATCAACCTTATTTCACGACTGTAATATTACCCAAAAATTTTCAAGAAAAATAATACAAGGATTGCCTTGGATTTTTTTCTTTCAATGTGAATAAGAATAAGAATTTTTATTAGTCATTAAACATTGTACAAACATGCAATAGGCTTCGTCAAGATAAAAATAATAAATTAAAGTCCAAGTTTCTTCAACAAATTATTAAACATTATCACGTACACCCTGAGTAGCTTCAGAGGTGGGTGATTGATACCCAGGTGTTGCTCCTGGATGACTTCGCTCAGTCGTAATATGGGCGGGGAAAGGAGGCAAGTCGAAGTTCCTCTTCTTTCTTCTTTGTGCTTCAGCTGGCGTGGACAGCACCTCCTGGTGCTTCTGACGGCGTGAAGGTCGCTCTCTTCTCTGTGACACCACTTTGATGTAATTTTGTATTGGCCTTACGGCCTCGGTTCCGCTCCAGTGAAGTAGGAAAAGGAAGGACAGACAGGATAGGGACGGCAGACTACGGTCCGCTGTGCCCTTGGGAGATGGAAAGATAGGGACGGCAGACAACAGTCCGCTGTGCCCTGGGGAGAAGGAAGAATAGGGACGGCAGACAACGGTCCGCTGTGCCCTGGGGAGAAGGAAGAATAGGGACGGCAGACAACGGTCCGATGTGCCTGGGGAGAAGGAAAAATAGGGACGGCAGACAACGGTCCGCTGTGCCCTGGGGAGATGGAAAGATAGGGACGGCAGACAACCTCCTGGTGCTTCTGACGGCGTGAAGGTCGCTCTTTTCTCTGATGACACCACTTTGATGTAATTTTGTATTGGCCTTACGGCCTCGGTTCCGCTCCAGTGAAGTAGGAAAAGGAAGGACAGACAGGATAGGGACGGCAGACAACGGTCCGCTGTGCCCTGGGGAGATGGAAAGATAGGGACGGCAGACAACAGTCCGCTGTGCCCTGGGGAGAAGGAAGAATAGGGACGGCAGACAACGGTCCGCTGTGCCCTGGGGAGAAGGAAGAATAGGGACGGCAGACAACGGTCCGATGTGCCCTGGGGAGAAGGAAAAATAGGGACGGCAGACAACGGTCCGCTGTGCCCTGGGGAGATGGAAAGATAGGGACGGCAGACAACGGTCCGATGTGCCCGGGGAGAAGGAAGAATAGGGACGGCAGACAACGGTCCGCTGTGCCCTGGGGAGAAGGAAGAATAGGGACGGCAGACAACGGTCCGCTGTGCCCTGAGGGGATGGAAAGAATAGGGACGGCAGACAACGGTCCGCTGTGCCCTGGGGAGATGGAAGATAGGGACGGCAGACAACGGTCCGCTGTGCCCTGGGGAGATGGAAAGATAGGGACGGCAGACAACGGTCCGCTGTGCCCTGGGGAAATGAAAGGACAGGGACGGCAGACAACGGTCCGCTGTGCCCTGGGGAAATGGAAGGACAGGGACGGCAGACAACGGTCCGCTGTGCCTGGGGGAATGGGAGGACAGGGACGGCAGACAACGGTCCGCTGTGCCTAGGGAGATGGGAGGACAGGGACGGCAGACAACGGTCCGCTGTGCCCTGGGGAAATGGGAGGACAGGTACGGCAGACAACGGTCCGCTGTGCCCTAGGGAGATGGGAGGACAGGGACGGCAGACAACGGTCCGCTGTGCCCTGGGGAAATGGGAGGACAGGGACGGCAGACAACGGTCCGCTGTGCCCTAGGGAGATGGAAGGACAGGGACGTCGGACATCGGTCCGCTGTGCTTTGGGGGAATGGAAGGACAGGGACGGCAGACAACTGTCCGCTGTGCCCTAGGGAGATGGAAGGTCAGGGACGGCAGACAACGGTCCGCTGTGCCCTGGGGAAATGGGAGGACAGGGACGGCAGACAACGGTCCGCTGTGCCCTAGGGAGATGGAAGGACAGGGACGGCAGACAACGGTCCGCTGTGCCCTAGGGAGATGGAAGGTTAGGGACGTACGGCAGCCAACAGGCCGCTGTACCAGGACAGGAGGTCGGGGACGTACGGCAGCCAACGGGCCGCTGTACAAGGAGCAGGAAGGTTGTGAGAGGAATGCTGTGGTCTGGGGCTCGTCCGGCGTTTAAATACTCCCCCAAAGTGGAGGGGATGGAGTTGTGCCGCCGCCAGAGGCGGTGGAAATCGTCTCGATGCGCGGAAGATGGTGCGCCATCGGTACCTTCCTTATCTCTGCGGTCGGCTAGCTTTGCTGATAGCCGAGCGTCTTTCAATAATATTATTTATTATTTTCTCGTCACAATTTTACTTTGTGACAACATTTAAACTTCAATAAATTTTCCACACAATCAGGTAACTATAACATCACAATTCATAAACTCTTTTAAATTGTAAAATGGGGTTTGTCTTAGCAATTTATTAATAACCAATTTGAATTTTTTCACCGGAATTTTATAAACTTATCTCAAGAGGAAGTTTATTATATATTAAAGCAGCGTCCACACTATGCCACGGATGGCTTTTGGCACTGCCAATTTGGCCAAGCCAATACAGTGTGGACGTGACCGTTGGCATGTGTCGCTGTGCCAATGCCGTGCCAACGAAAATCGCTCTAGTGTCGGTCTCCATCAAAGGAAGCCAATGAGAGCCTGTAGTGAGGACGTGCCTACCGTTGGCTTTGCGCGGCACACACATTGTCCAGTTGTGGCTAAGACAGCGCCTTGTTAAGTCATGGAGTGGAACAACGCCAAAGTGTGTGAACTTATTGAGCTTTATCGTGATCGTCCGGTTCTGTGGGACTGTCGTTTGAAGGCGTACAAAGATAGAAATAAGAAACAATATGCTCTTCAAGAAATTGCAGATACTTTTGGAGTTGACAAGCAAGTTGTGGAAAAGAATACTGTAAACACGATCTGGACGGCAGGATAAACCTCCACCAATTATGTAAACAATATGTGCCTACACCGAGTATGTAAAGGTGGGGAAATGAAAACAAGAAATGATCGTACTGGTTTTGATAATTAAAACAAAACAATAAATTATTTGTACAAAAAAATTAGAATTATAATTATAAATTATGAAATAACAATAAAAATATGAATATTTCAAGGGCTACTCGCTTGGCTGCTAGTGAAGATTAAATTTGTTGTGAAAATGGAAATTTTAAAACAATGACTCAGTAGTCACCTACCTTTTTGAATAATGGCCCCCAATTTGGCATCCACTGGTTAATCGCGACGTTAATTAATAATGAAAAATAAATAAAAAACTGATCTAATGAAGTGGGTTCAGATCCCTTCTTCTTCAATAATACAATTCTCTTTAAACTGCCCGAACTGTGACAGGAAAACTGTATTATAAAACAAGAATAAAATCTATCCCCTTCACCAGAACAGCCGGACTTTTACTCTCAGTCCTAACGAACGAGCTCACACACACCTAGTAAAATTTTTGGGTATTAATATATAACTCAGTCAATGCCAACATGAAGCCATTTCAAATACATGTTTTTATCAGTCGCACAAGCCGAGCACGTTTGTTTTCAAAAACAAAAGAGAAACTACAATAATTTTGATAACAAGTGAAATAAACAATCTTTCTGTCGATGACAAAACTGTTCAAAGGCAGAAACACCGTTCATTAAACTTTTCGTAAAATAAAACTCTAAAATCCTGATCAATATGAGATAAATATATGAATCATATATATGTCCCATATGACCAGGTGACACATCACCCATCCCGCTGAAAGACTCGTCCCTGAGTCTGTAGTCAAGAGGGGAACAAAAAAAAAAAAAATAAATAATGATTAAACAAAATAATATACTCCGGAAACAAACGTGTGCCTGATTGACTTGATAATGCTACTATACATTGAAATCAAACATTTACATAGAAAGGTAGGTTACTCAAACTAAATTACAAACATTCAAATCAAAATCAAAAATGAAACTATGCTGCACAATAACATTGATTATATATGAAACTAACTTTCAATATTATACACATTAATATACATGAATATTCAACTTATTATGAAAAGAAAATCTCAATTGACAATAATTTATTTGTGAATCAACATTGAACTACTTCAAAAGCTGCAATAAAAATCGAGAAAAAAAAAAAAAAAAAACTTTATAAGTACATTATGACTCATAACTATAATTATAGTCAAGAAAAAAAAACAATAAAACAGTTAATCCATCAAAAAGTAACTATATAACTCCTAACTATCGATTATATGTATCTTGGGTTGTGCTACCGTTACAGCAGATAATTTACACACATACAACTTGATGCCTAAATATGCACAGAATAAAGTTAAAAACCCTAACCAGCCAAATAATATAAAAAACAAAACTAGAGGAATTTACAACATCTCCCCAAGAATTTGGAAGATCTACTTTGTGAAATATATCTGACGATATTACGTCTTGAACTGTAAATTCCGGAACCTTTATATCTATATCAGTTTTTAAAATTTCGCTAAAATTAACAAAATTAGGATTGAAATGCGGTTGCAAAACATCAATTTTCAACGAATTAAACTTAACCCAATGCAAAGGTAAGTAATGGAGAACCTGAGGTTGTTTATCAACATTTGCGTCACATGGAAAAGTCTTTCTCACCATTATTCTCCCGCCGACCGAAATCTCGCAATGACAGGGTAAAACCACATACATTGCTCCCGGAATAGGTTGAAGATGATGAAACGAACCTCCCTCGCAAGTGACTGTAGTGTTGGCCTGTATATTCGCGACGATATACTCCGAAGGCGAAAATTCGACGATCTCCAACTCCTGCTTAGCTGGACGACAGCTTAAACTGCAATATTGTTGGATGTCCTTCAGCTCTGTCACCGCAAACAAGTGATGCATACATCTTGATGACATATGTCCTCCATGCACCAGCCGCGGAAGATAGCATAAGAAATCGTCCTGTGCCCGACAAGAAGAGAGATGATCTCCCGAGATGACCTGAATCTCACCGTCCTCCTGTCTCCGCGCCAAAACGAAATCCTGCTGCTGAAGCTGACAAATCTGGCCGTCGAAATACATAGGTGTCCTCACATACTTGTGCAATTGAAACTGTCCGCCGATGCTGACCAATGGTACTTTTAAACTAAGCACCATGGAGTTCTCCTTCACCACGCAAGTCGTAAGTGGAAGATCAAAATATCGCTGCAAATCCGATAGAGGTATAGCTAACTGGTGTCCTTTCGACTTATATCCTTTCTCCAATCTGAAGAGATCTGAACGTAATAAATTGGGGTGTACCAGCGAAAAGGGTAAAAGCTTTTTATCACAGCGTTCCTTCGCAGTATTTATGAATTCCTGCCGTGATAAAATATTTACATGTGAGTAGAGGTGAAAAATGTAAGTTAATAACTGGTTTGTGAACAGTGTTTTCTCCTCCGATACATTCTGTTGTACGAATAATCTCATACTGTCTGTTAATTTGCTATACGCATCGTGAAATTGCTGAGAAAAATTTCCAGCAAACTGCCTCAAGTTGCGAGAAATCCGAATTAAATCTTTGTGGTCGTCAGCAACCAACCCTTGGAATGCGTTGAGGTGATCAGCTACATGTTTTTCGTTGAATTCCAGCTTATGAAGTTCCCCATCCGTCGCGACTGCGCAACAAAAATGAAGAAAATCGCCGACAACATCGATCGCTCTGGTCTTTCGTGAAGCTTGAGTCCCAAACGAATTGAAGAGTTGAAAGCAGCATGACTGTTGCGAAGAATTCCGTTTGTAGAATTATACAAAACTTCTACCGCATCCGCTAAACTGCAATCCTCTTGTTGACAGTTAGGCCAGAACACCCTTTCCGCCTGCAAGATGTCGAGCTGAGCTGCCGGGAAATCTACCTCGTATGTTAGTGGAACCGATGATTCATACGCTACAGCGTGACGTAGCTCCTTGTAGAAAACTCCCGCGAAGACCCTGACTGCCTCCAGTTGCGCCGTGAAAGTCGTGAGAATGAGAAATGACGCAAAATGTACCATAATTGACATGTTTATGCGTAACAGAACCTCTTACAAACAAAAAAAACTCTACTTGAAGCAACCGCAAATGAATCGTAATAAAAAAAAAATCAAGAGAAACGTTTACAATAATATTAATAAACTCGACGTGAATATTACAATTAACAACTGGACTGGCTGGTTAGCATATATTATTAATCAGAAACCTAGAAATGATACAATTTATTAGAAGTGCATAGGCCTATATATATACTGGAACAATTCTGAAATCAGAACAATATATGAGTCATATGAAAACAAAATCACAATCATACAATAAATCATCAGAATATAAGAAACTTATACTCTAGTTATATTTTTATTGAGAAAGAAATTCAAGTCAAAATAAAAGTGAATAAAATATTCATCCATCAAAAATATAATTGTCTTATAACAGCTTCATTATGAATTTCTATTAGTGAACGTTTAAAAGTATCAATAACAACGTTTGTCACTCAATGAACGACCTTGCCCTGGATATGAATAACAAGATTGACAACTAAACAAAAATACGTGACAATTGCACTTTCTTAACGTAGGTCACATCAGTACAAACGCAAAAATAAAATAACAAAACAATGAATTACATTACTGTACTTTTTCGTGGCACCAAATATTAAACGTACCATGATTTATCGAGAAAAAAAGAAAGTTATATCAGTGATAATGTTATATTACAAAAATGTAACATGTAATCAGAATATGTAATTATGTGAATGAAACATGACCATTTGGTTATCATAAAATGGTAAACTATCCATCAACCATATTTCCTGTTCATTTTCCTGGAATAACCATAATTTGAAATAACTAAGATATAATTATAATGACTATGAAATATAACATGGTTAGTCATAACTGTAAAATCAATACAAAATCAATAATGCAACTGTGAAATTAAATGTAAAACCCAGCCAAATACCAATTTTCATAGGTAACTGTACCCTAAAATTATAAATATGTAACCATGGAATAATAAACCCTCTTCTATAATAACTGATTCTATATCGTAAAACATGGTTCTACAATGATTACCAAAAATCACTTCTGAAAATAGAAACTCAACCATAATAATAAGCCCTAAACTCAACCTATTGTGCCAAAGAAAAAAATTTTTCTACTCAAAACCATTAATATTAGAACCATGACACAATGAAACTCAAATATTATCATGAAATATAATCAAGAATATAGTAATCATTAGTTTATACTGAGAAAAAAATTATAAAACGAAATTCAATTCAAAGATATAAACGTATAAAACTGAAACTCTGCTATCCATAGCTAAAAAATTCCCCTATAACCGTTTATTATAACCCATGGACAATAAGTTTGGTCTATATTACCATTGAAAAATATGGACTTCACCTCCAGCAACAATAATCAGTAATAATACTTTAATAAAATTTTACGAGGACTTATAATTATAGGCTTGAATCATAAGACCCCATCGAAAACAGATCAAATAAATAAAATATAATCCTATTATTCAACCACTGGATGATAAATCCATAAATATTATAATCAATTCTGATAAACAATGATGAAATGATAAATAATTACGAATAATATTTACAAAAATTCTCTTAGGGACTTTAATATAGCGCATAACTTCAAAAAAATATGACTTAAAAAAATGACTATCACCATTAAACCTTAAATATCAACACCTTATGACAACAAATTCAAATATTCAATTCATGAATTCTATCAACAAAATATCTACCTTTAATAACCCTTGAAATATTTCAATAAAACTTATTCATAACCTTAATATATGAAATAGAAAATCCAAAGGGCCAAAATTCTAAAGTGAAATATCTCAGAACCCTTTGCCCTAAACAAAATTATAATTATCGCAATGCTAAAATCTATGCTAAGAAAATATGAAACTGCAATAAAATTTTTTTTCGAAAATCGACTTTTTCCGAATTTGTCTGAAATTTCTAGACTAACAATCAAGATACGCCGCATACCTTGTAATCATCATAAATCGTAAAAAAAAAGAACTCATCGGACTCATCATAACTGAAAACCAAAATCCAATATATGTAGAATACAACTATCCATCAAATATCATGAAACCAAAATGAAATCCCAACATAAACCCTAGAAAAATAGCAGATAATCATTCAGCAAAAACGCGCGAAATTCAAAATCAGTAGATAACCATTCAGCAGAAACGCGCGAAATTCAAAATCCGTGTCTGACTGTAGCCGAAAATTTACTACCTATTGAAATAACTCACGAACCCTCAAATATCTCAAAAATATCTACTTCACATATCCTATCCCATTTTAGAAATGCAAGCGAATGACCTAAATTCATCTTTAAATTCAAAAAAAAAAATTTTTGCTAATATACAAGGTCACCAACAAAAACTATAAAATGAAAAACCTCAAAACCCTTTGCTCTAAACAAATTTTTCACAGAACAAAGTTGAACGTACTCATCCCAAAAAATAAGATTCCCGAAAAAAAAAATCGAAAAATCACAAAATTGTTTTCCATGAACTGGAGATTTCTGAATTTTTCGATAATTTCGCCTCTTGACAGCCAGTAGAGCAAAAATTTAGTAGAAGTCAATCAATATCGAACGCTATCAAAATCGTCGTTTGAAAAACTTCCTTCACAACAGATTCGTTCGGTGAATTACATTGAATTTCCAGAATATGTTTCAAAATACTAAAACAAAACTTTATATAGAGAAAAAAAATCACAAAATCCCAAAAAGAAAATTTTTGAAAATTATTGAAAATACCTAACTCGAAAACTACTGCCCTAATCGAAAAATTTTATTGGACATGAACGATTGAAATTATCACTACCTACAAGCTCAGTGAGAAAAAATCATAAAATCCCAAAATTAATTCACCTGTCACATGACTATCATCCAACGAAAAAAAAAACTCAATATCTAGATTACAGACGACATTATTATGGTATAATGATTGAAATAAAACTTTTTCCACTTTTCCACACCTTGCTATGACTTTCGTTCATGAAAAAGTTTCATTCTCCTTACATGAATAATTTCTGGAACATCTTTCCCCGCTTTTCTAATAACACTTCATAGTTAAATCAGATAACTTCCTTGATACCACAAAAGGCCCATGAAAAGGATTATTGAATTTTTTACAAGTATCAGCCTGATACCTAGGATACGAAACTAGAACTTTATCTCCTTTATTGAAAGCTACTAATCTATGTCTTTTATCAAAACTATCTTTTTGTTTTTCCTGCACTTCTCTTAATATCTCCGGTAATCTCTCACGGACCTTGCGCATCATCTCTAATAAGTTGATTCTGTAGAGAAGTGCTTCTTCGCTCGTAATGACAAAAGAGAATTCAAAAAAATCGTTCTCAATATCGGACAATGATTATTTTCAATTTATCTGACATCGAATGATGTATTAGTCCCAAACAGTCAGCGTTTCTTCATGAATGACACTGCAAATCAGCTAAAAGGCCTCGTTCTACTAGCAATATTGTCTCATGTAATACTTTCGCTGAGTCTGCTGAGTCTGAGTTCGTTTTTCAAACCTTTCCAGAATTATGTTTCAATAATATTTCATCGCTATTAACGCTTAACTGGGACACGCTTTCCAAACTATTCAAAATTATGTCATCATATTCTCTACCGAACTCTCATTAATAACAATTCCATCAGTTTCAATTTTATTATTCTTCATATCTTTCGGATAATTACAATAATTCAAATCTGATTCTGTATTTTCACCTTCACTGTTCACACAAATCGCTGATTCACATTTCTGGCTATAATTAATTTTAATATCTACAAGATCATTCCTTGAACTATCAATATTTGATGGACCGCCGTCTAAAACATTTTCATCAATATGCCTAGTACTAAACTCCTGTGTCCTATCAGTAAAATATGCTTTCTTCGTCTAGCATTTTCCGAAAACTTATTTCTGCCATCAAAAGAACACACTCTAATATCATAGCCTTCTTTTTCACAAATTCTATGCATCCTTTTATAAACCCGATAAGCATAATTAACGTTGTAAAAACAATTCCGTGTAAAATGATTATGTTTACACAAACTTTACATTTCTTACGTCTTCTTTTTCTATTAGTCCTATTATTCACGAGACTACATTCTGATGCATCCTGACTCCTCTAGATTCACAATCATTACACATACCAGAGTTCACACAATTTTCAATCGGCCTGTTATCAATCGTAAAAGAGAAATCCAAATCACTTTCCGATAAATCTGATAACTCTTTCTTAATCATTTCCATATCTTTATCCTCTTTGTAAATTATATCTTCCTCATTCAAATCACAATCATTACAAATAAGAACTTCATCCAACCCATTTTCAATCTCGAAGTTACTAACATGACAATATACATCCACTTCATTTGAAACATAATAATTACAAGAATCAAAATCATCACAGATAATAGCATTTTCTAAACAATTCTCTTTTTCAAACTCATTTCCGATTTCCAATAGTTCTTCAAATTCGGGTTCCATAATATCATTAATTACTTGCACCTGTCCAAATTTCCACTCATTCAAATACTGACATGATAATTCATATTTCTCAATATTTTTATACAATTCTACAATAGTACTATTTGATAACATTATAATTCTTTCAAATATATTTGAAGACAAACCTCTTAAAATTATCCTGATAATCCGAGATTCATGCATATTCGAATCTACTTTTCTACATAGGGATAAGACTCGTGCTACAAAATCTCTACCATCTTCTTCAAATTCCATGCTACAAGTATCTAATTCCTTTTCTAGTTTCCACAATTTGAGAGGAGATCGATAGAAATTAACCAATTTTCTTTCACTGGCATATATTCAAATTTGTCCTGTCGAGTCAAATCATTCTCAATAACGTCAAAATATTTCTCAGCACTTCCTTTCAAACAAAACCGCAAGTATAATAAATTATCTTTTTCATCCCAACCGTTCGCTAAGGCAACCTTTTCAAAATAGTTGAAAAAATCATCAATGTCAAATTCTTCATCTTTTCCATCAAAAAATTTCGGTAATAGTAACGGTCTAAGTTTTTCCATTGTTAATCTGTTCCAATCCAATTTTATTCAATAATAAATAATAAATTTCCAATTAATCTGGTTTCAATAATCATAAATTCCCCATATCTCAATTATCGATATCTCTCCAATAATAATAAATTTATCCTATTCAATCATATCTTAATAATCATCAATTTCTCATATCATCATAAATATCCAATTCTTTCTAATAAGAATTGATAATAAATCTTGCAATCATACAAAATCTTCAATTGCCAAAGCTTTTACAATTCAAAATCTCCAAATCAATAATCGTAAATCTTCCAATATCGTGAATCTCAAAATTAATCTGTTCAATTATAATTATCATTCTCCATCCGTTAAAATCCATTATTAGCAATCAATTATTGTTCCACAATATTCCAATTCAATAAATCCTCGAAATTCATCCTACTAACTGTTTCTAGAGCCCCGTAAGGTTTATACTCAACTACTTCACCCATAATTTCACTGAAATAAAAACATATAATTATTTTAATAATGAAAAATGCAACCACAAAAATTGAATCTTCAATGAGGTAACCGGAAAAGTCCAAATTTTAAAAGCTGGATTAAAAACCCTTGGAGCCTCCACCAATTATGTAAGCAATATATGGACGGCAGGATAAACCTCCACCAATTATGTAAACAATATGTGCCTACACCGAGTATGTAAAGGTGGGGAAATGAAAACAAGAAATGATCGTACTGGTTTTGATAATTAAAACAAAACAATAAATTATTTGTACAAAAAAAATTAGAATTATAATTATAAATTATGAAATAACAATAAAAATATGAATATTTCAAGGGCTACTCGCTTGGCTGCTAGTGAAGATTAAATTTGTTGTGAAAATGGAAATTTTAAAACAATGACTCAGTAGTCACCTACCTTTTTGAATAATGGCCCCCAATTTGGCATCCACTGGTTAATCGCGACGTTAATTAATAATGAAAAATAAATAAAAAACTGATCTAATGAAGTGGGTTCAGATCCCTTCTTCTTCAATAATACAATTCTCTTTAAACTGCCCGAACTGTGACAGGAAAACTGTATTATAAAACAAGAATAAAATCTATCCCCTTCACCAGAACAGCCGGACTTTTACTCTCAGTCCTAACGAACGAGCTCACACACACACTAGTAAAATTTTTGGGTATTAATATATAACTCAGTCAATGCCAACATGAAGCCATTTCAAATACATGTTTTTATCAGTCGCACAAGCCGAGCACGTTTGTTTTCAAAAACAAAAGAGAAACTACAATAATTTTGATAACAAGTGAAATAAACAATCTTTCTGTCGATGACAAAACTGTTCAAAGGCAGAAACACCGTTCATTAAACTTTTCGTAAAATAAAACTCTAAAATCCTGATCAATATGAGATAAATATATGAATCATATATATGTCCCATATGACCAGGTGACAATACCTATAAAACAATACCATCGTTTGCGACGTTTACGCACACTGTTTTCGGAAATAATTATAAACGCACCTAAAGCAACTAGTACATCGTCCTCGGCAGACATTTTGCGACTGAATCACTGAATGCCAAACTCAATGCCAACGTCAGGTGTAGACGGCAAGCCAAAATCGGGTTTGCTGCGTTGTCTTTTGGCTTTTGGCATGCCAAAAGCCAAACGTGGCATAGTGTGGACGCCGGTTTACACATCTCTGGTACTTATGGCTTTTATGAGTCTTAGATAATCTTTTATAGGGAGTCAGAAGATCAGAGTTCGATCTAGTATTATAATTGTGATTAAAGCTATTTCGAGCAAAATCGACTAGGTTTTTTTAACATGAATTAAATTGTAATAAATGTACAATGAAGGTACAGTCATAATTTCAAGATCAGTAAAGCTCTCTCTACAAGAATCTCTCTGCTGCAAGTTTGCAATAAATTATCCTGATAGCCTTTTTCTGCAGGATAAGTATCTTTTTTGCATTGCTACTGTTCCCCCATAACATAACTCCATAGGGGAACGCAGAATTGGCTAACTGGGATTTGGCTAACTATGGAAGTGGCTGGCTTGGAACTCACTGATTCTGTCGCCAACAGAATTGGCTGACTCTGAACCCGCTGATTCTGGCCAGAAAATTGTGGAGAATTGGAATTGGCTAACTTTGGAAGTCGCTAACTCGGAACTCACTGATTATGATGTCATCGTTTTGACCTTTCTCGTACTGTTATTATGTCGTGTTCTCATCATCCTCTTCCACCTCCACCACCCCCTCTACAACCACAAGATCCTCCTCTTATTCCTCTTCCTCCTCCTCCTCCTCCTCATCATCATCATCATCCTCTTTCCAAATTGTCATCTCTTTATATAATATTCTAGAGGGTATTGAATATATTGCCATGATTGAATTCTTATTATTGCTGGGGTTCTTGTTCTAATATAAGTCTATTTATTCTATTATTATTGTTTTAATTGTCATAATAACAAATTATTTTGATTTTATAACTTTTGCATAGCTTTGTACTAATAATAATAACGTTGTTATTATTAGTACAAATATTATATTATATTATTATAATCATGACAATTAAAACAATAATAATAGAGTAAATATTGTGTCAATGAAAGTAATAATAATAAATAATAATAGAATTAATATTATATAATATTATATTAATAGAATTGAATATAATAATAATATTGTTGTTATTATTATATATTCGTTTTAACTCTGTTCTGTAACTATTATTCAGTTATTTTCAATTAAATTAAATTTATTGAATGAGCATTAGTGAGTTGACTTAAGCCGTGTTAACTTAATCCTTATACGGAGTGTCCACTGAATCAGGCTCAGAAAATTCCCGTACATTTCCTGTATATTTCACATTTGCCCAGTTTTCCTCGCTGGTTAGAACACATGTTTAATATGTGAAAATATAGGTGTTGGGGGGGGGAGGGTTTATGGGGTTTTTTTAGAAGGGGGGTTGATTTGGAAAAATATAATATTCTTAAATAACAATTTCAAAAGTGCAAAAGTATGTTATTCATCAAAATGTAGCACCATTATACGATTATAACTATGTATTTTGAATAATATAAAAAAGGCAATTTAGAAGAAAAAACGAAACTCCTAAACTTACCCTTTACCCTTTGAAACATTACAGTCCAGTCACTACCGGTATATACATTGGTGTTTGCAATATATATTGTAGTTCTGATTTTCAATATATTGTTTCGATACATTAGAGAAGTCTAGAGTCTAGAACCAATTTTTCATGCAAAATTTTCGATATCCTCCAATTGCCAGAATTTAAGTGTACAATTCAAAATCCCTAATTTTGTGCTCTTCAACCTGAGACCGGAGAGTGAACAAAATTACGCCTTAAGGGATTTTGGATTATACATTAGAATTGTAGCAATCAGAAGATATTGTTGATTGAAAACTAAAATTCATTACTTTGTTGAAATTTTACTCGTTTTTGTGACTCAGAACACATTGCATATAGAGAGCTCCAAGTGATTTCATTTTATTCAGAATTTTATAATCTGAAAAACGCGAGAGCAAATTTAACTGTCCGACGACTGGATTTGGCGGAAATAAGCGACCGAAAATACGAGGTGTTTGGGCCATTCTGTATCTAGCATGAGGAAATTTCGCATGCAAAAACTGGTTCTGGACTTCTCTAATGTATCCAAACAATATATAGAAAAATCAGAACTAGATTATTATATTGAAAGAACATTCCCCTTTTCATGTCTATATTGACTGGACTAATATTAAACATAACACTTTAGGTTCTGAAAAACATAATTATGTGTAATTTGATTTACTATCAATAATTTCAACATCGATAATACCTACACCAGATACGGAGCTATATCTCAAATCGATATAAAGGTATTTCCACACATGCCGAACCGAACCTCGAACAGTGTAGCGAATCGTAATTTAACTACACTGTAATTTCTTTTCTGTAATTTCTATTAATTTCATTTTTCTGTAATTTCATAATTTTAACACTCAGCTGTTAGACAACCGCCGCAAAGTTCTCCGAACCGTTCAACGTCCCACTAGCCGCTCTTTCAAACGTTCTCCACGCCGTTCGCCGAACGCTGAACTTTTTAGCCAATCAGAGCCCTCGATTCTCGATTAAAATTCGCCGTGCAGCTTGCGGTCCAATTTTGGCTATCCATCACAAGTGGAAAACATGAGTATACTTTCGCGAATATTAATACAGTACAGGCCTCTTCTCATAATCTACATTTTGAACAATTCATTGTCATGAATTATACATATATAGGAATCGATAAATAATGTTTAATGCAAATAGAATAATTTCTGAAAAATTAATGATTGGATAAATTTCAATATTAAAATATTGTTGACCAAGAACTCAGTATCATGACAATTATTTCCTTTTGAAACTATAATTACTTGGTTATTTTTAAACTAATAATATTAATTTCACCAACTAACCAATAAGTTGACTGGAATAGATTCTGTAATTTCAATATCCTATTCATTTAAATAAATACTACAGCATATACTAACTCACAAAAAGTGATACCTTTATAAATATTTTCCACTTGCCATCGATTTTTGTTGGTAAGAACATTGAACATTATTATTTCACGAAAAAGTGGGTAGAGTTGAATAATTTTCCCCAAAAGATGTCTGGTTTTGTCTGTTTTGGCAACCAGAACAAAACTTACTCAGGTGGATAGGATCTTTTCAGGCTCACCAATCTATACTATAATAAAGTAGAGAGCTTGCTTATATTAGTACGGGATAGGAAAAATAATTTTTGACGCATGTCTTAAGTCTGAACTACTGGACTGATCAACTTGAAATTTTGCATATAGATTCTTAATTTCAATTTATTAAATACACACAAAACAAAATAACAAAGAATCACAAAACAAATAAAATACAATAAAATTTTACAAATATGAAAAACCATGGGCTTTGTGGTTGGGTGTGTTCGAGGAGAGAAAAAAGAGAGGAAGATACCTAGCCAACTATGGTTTCTCATGTTATAGGCAGGCAAAGAAGAGAAGAGAGAAGTGATGAGGAAAAAAGGGAAGGGAGAAATGGGGGGAAGGAAGAAAACAGAGGAATAGGTACTCAAAATAAAGGTAAGCGAGTCCACTGAAAAATGAAAAAAACGAATGAAAAAACAATGCTGGAGCAGAAATCTCGAGTCATATATCTAAATGGAAAAAGAAATTACTGTATGTCCAGTTTTGTATATCCTGTTTAATTTTTCCGCTGACTTTATTGTCCATGAGAAAGTGATTTGGAATGAGGTTTATTATTTTTCGCCCCACTTGGATGTAATGAGCTGGTTTACGTGCGTCATATGGAGGCCGAAAGTGATTGTTTTCTGACCAGGCCGGTAACATTTTTACGGCCCTAGGGCTGTAAAATAACCTTGAAGTCAGCTGATTCTGATTTGATGTGAACGTGTTTATGTTTGTAAACTATATATATGTAAACTATGTAATAGTTTATGAAACGGAATCAGATTATACTTCTAGAATTGAATAAAGTATTTTGCAATAAGATACTACCATTTTATTTGGATGAATGTTATACAAATAAGATATTATAAACTATTCAAATTCAATTTTCTGATTATAATAGAATCTTACCTCAAACCTCCTAGAACTGCGTTTATCACGGAACATGGTGGATAAACGGAATCATTTTATGCTTCTAGAATTCAATAAAGTATTCTGCAATAATATACTATCATTTTATTTGGATGAATAAAATACAGATAAGATATATATTATAAACTATTAGAATAATTCGATTTTCAGAGTAGGATAGAACTTCCAACCTAAACTTCCGTTGACATTCAGATTGGCCAAATTTCAAGTGTGCTTAAACAGCTGATCAAAAACTTTTCATTATTTGTGTTTATCATTCAATAATTAAAACATTTATAATAATATCATCTTATTGTCATTTGAAAGAATAAAACAGTATAAACTCAACCTCCCACATAATTGAACATAATCTTTTAGGTTATTTAGACAAATCAGAATAAAAAATAAAAATACTTGGACAATTTCCTGATATTCAGATTTGCTAGAGCTATGACCTAAAACTTTTCATTATTTGTGTTTATCATTCAATAATTAAAACATTTATAATAATATCATCATATTGTCATTTGAAAGAATAAAACAGTATAAACTCAACCTCCCACATAATTGAACATAATCTTTTAGGTTATTTAGACAAATCAGAATAAAAAATAAAAATACTTGGACAATTTCCTGATATTCAGATTTGCTAGAGCTATGACCTTCCACTTCTGCTTTCGGAAGTGCTTAATAGACAATTATTCTCATATATATTATATTGTTTATTTTTCTGTGTGACGAAAAATAGCGGTCGCACCTCGGGCAAAAATGTTTTTCTGGCTCTCAATGTTCTCTAGAAACCGATTTCAAGCCGGAAAAGTCTCATTTTCGGCCCTAGGTGCGAAATATACTATTAGTACCTATGTAAATTAACTGCCTCCATACATTCAATATTAGTGTTATAGGTTACATATTTGTTAGCAGTGGCCCTTAGATTATAATAATTAAGTGAAGAGTTTAATGTGAGAGGAAAATCGGATCTATATTTTATTAAGTACTCAATTACGGTTTTTATGTATAATTTACGTATAGTCATGACCTCAAAATCACTATAAAAACCATATCCGTTGGATAGAACTTGGGTTTGCTTAATATAGTTTTAATAATCAGTTTTTGTGCTACAAATAATTCAGCAATATGACAGTTGAAACAGCCTCCCCAAACAACTATGCCATACTGCAGAATTGATTTTACTAGAGCATGATACATCATTTTCAGGTGGCTCTCATTAAGAATTCTGTTAACTTGGTAAAATTTAAAAGATAAATATCTCATTTTTCTACATATGTATTTAATATGAACATCCCATTTAAGGTTTTCATCAATTATGATTCCCAAGTACTTAGTATTATTGACTTTTTTAATGGTGGGACAATCACAATTACCCAAGTTTAAATTGCACTGAGAATGGAGTCTCAAATCTTGATTCTCGTTAGGCTGCCCTACTCTATTTGCAGAGAAAGTTGTAATTAGTTTTTTCAATATTTAAACATAAGGTATTCTTATCTAACCACTTCTTAATTAAAAGCATATTATTTTCAGCTATGGTATGAACTTCATTCCATGAATTACCGTGAAAAATAGCTGCAGTATCATCTGCAAAGGATATCACAGTTGAGTTTAGAAGTCTTAAATTTAAAAAGTCATTTACATAGAGTATGAAAAGGATGGGAGAAAGTACAGCACCTTGAGGAAGACCATAAGAAGTTAAGTTAGTTACACTAGATTGATCATTTATGGTTAGGGACTGGGTTCTATTACTCAGATAGCTTTTGAACAATTTAAGCGAGACTCCTCTGAAACCTTAGGACTCTAGTTTATTGAACAAAGTATTATGAGGTATTGTATCAAAAGCTTTGCGTATATCCAGGAAGACCGCAATAGTTTTCTTATTGGAGTTTATTTTATCAGATAAAGTATTGATGAATTTTATTAGAGCGTCAGATGTACTTTTATGTTACCATTTTGGAAACCGAATTGGCCCTTGTTGATTATTTTGTTAAGAATCAAGAAAGAAACAACTCTTGACTTTATTAGTTTCTCCATTATTTTAGCAAGGTTGCTGATAAGACTAATCGGTCTATAATTACAGGGATTAGTCGGGTCACCTTGTTTGAAAGAGGTTTCATTTTGGCTGATTTGTGGTGCTCGGGAAAATATCCCTCCTCAAAGCATCTATTAAAAATGAAAGCGAGAGGTTGAGATATGAAATTGGCTATTTTCTTCAGCGCAATATTACCTAGACTATCAATACCAGGACTGCAGTTGCTCCTAAGATTTTTAATAGTTGCCTCAACTTCAACTGGGCACGTTGGTCTCATAAAAAAATGTGTTATTGATCTGTATTGCATGAAATCAATCACCAGTATTATCAGGGATATTGATAGTTTGAGCTTGTAATTTACCCACATTTGTGTTCAATGATTGTTGAGGGAGTGAGCATCAAGTTGAGAACTCTTGTCCTTGTCCCTTATACTGTCCTCACCTATAACTTTGTTTTTGAACATCCACAACTTCATGCTGTTGTTATTACAATTTTCAATTTTCCCTTTATAGTAGACTTCCTTTGCATGATTTATGATCTTATTCAAACCATTACGATAAGCCTTCTATTCATTCTTTAAGATATTGTTATTAGGATCTCTTCTGAGTCTAGAATGCATTTTGTCCCGCGTGATTATTGATCTTATGATGCCTTCAGATATCCAGGGCTTCAGGGGACGAAGTCTGTTAGGTATCTCTTTTACCTTTTTGCATTGATTGATGAGACTGGTCAAACGATCGACAAATTTATCCACAGGCCCGGCCCCAGGGGTGGGCAGACCGGGCGGCCGCCCAGGGCGGCAGGTTTTGGGGGCGGCAAATGTAAAGGAACAGAAAATTTTAAAATTCAAATAAATAATAAATTCATAATATCAAAATAATGTGAATAGTAAAATTATATAAGAAGCTTTTCAACCTCGAGCTAATGAAGACTTTTCTAAGAACAACAATGTCCCAGGAACGTCTGAGTGGTCTAGCGAACATAAAATAGTTCAGTCCCCAGATCTTGGTGAAGGAATTTCCCCATGCAAAGGTCAGACGAGTTCTACTTAATTTAACAGGTGTGTTGAACAAACTTGTAGAAATTGTAGTTCTAATTACTTAGCAAGTTAAGTAGGCCTAATACTATGTTGCAGTATACGTCTTAAGGCTGTGCAAAGGCTAAAAATAAACTTTCTTGTACTGGTGATATTTTTCAAAGTTTTTCGATTTGTACCGGTATATATCAAAATGAAAAAGTTTTCTTAGGAAAAAAATTTCTTCCAATTATTACTTTTTGAGATATGAACGCCTAAAGTTTAAATTTTGGGACCGGATATTTCAAATTCGGAATTTGAAATGTTCTGTCCCAAAAATTTAAACTTTAGGCGCTCATGTCTCAGAAAGTAATGATTGAAAAAAAATGTTTTCCTAAGAAAACTTTTTCATTTTGATAGCTTGATCCTTAAGCGATCCTTGATCGTGTCCTCGCGCGCCTCTCCACTAGGAAATACTGAAATGAAGTGCAACTAACGGGTGATTCTCTTAGAACATAATCTCATGAGCTTATATCATTGTGAGAAATATCACTGTGAGGACAATATAGATGGTTATGATGGTTGAAGCTAAAAATGAGGAGTTTTTCACAATACAATGAGCATTGTTGTCAAGTGAACCTGGAAATCTATATGAGATAGAGCGCTCTACCTAGTCTCAGATTTTAGAGCACAAAATTACGCCCAGAGGGATTTTGAATTTCACATCTAGATTGTAATCGGGCTATATTGTTGATCAAATACTAAATATGATGAAAATTGATTTTTTTCTTAAAATATCACTCATATTTGAAGAATCATAACTTAGTACTCATTGGAGATAGAGAGTTCCAAAAGATCTCATTTCATTCAGAATTTTATGATCTTAAAAAAGGCAAGAGCAAACTTTTCTGGCGATCACTGATTTTGCCGGAAATATCTGAAAACTGGAAAATGAACCTAAAATACGAACTTTTTGGGCCAATCTGTATCTGCACAAGGGAATGTTACATGAAGAATTTGGTTCTGAACCTCTCTCATGTATCCAAATAAAATATTAAAAAATCAGAACTACGATATAAATTGCAAGCAAACCCCCATTTTTATGTCTATATTGACTGGACTTTACTGTTCCCCAATATTTATATTTGTCAAATATTTGTTTAAATGTCAATAAATATTGTTAAACATAATTTTTTAGAGTTTATTGAGACTCTGTGGTGTCGCATCACAGCGGAGACACAATAGTAATGCTGGTTACACACTGGGCGGTTTCTGCCGCGGCGGCGAAACTGCCGTCGCCGCCTCGAAAAAAAAGTCGAGCTTACACATTCAGCGGAAAAAATACCGCCAAACATCGAGCGGCAAAATTACCGCCACATATGATCAATAGCCAAAATAATTATTGTAGTTATTCATCGCAAACGTGTTGTGACTTCTCTGTTTCGTGAGTGTTCAGTTAATTGTATTTTGCACATTTTTCAAAAGTATAATTATATTATTAAGTGTTTAACCAGAGACAAGAATAATATAGTATCTATCTTACTTATCCTTCATCTATGGTTTAACTTAAAATGGAAAGGCAACAACTTTTACCACTTTTGTTGTACCGTCGAAGGAATAGAAGACAGCAGAGAAATCGCCTTGCTTGGATTCATTGAAATGAACGTTTTTATCAAATCGACAGCGATATACAACATATTACAGGTTTTTCCTTGTCATCCAGAGTTTCAAAATCCCCACTATCTCGAAACACACTTCCTCCCAAGCATTCCTTGTTGCATCTCGATCCTTAATTATGTCGAGGGTTTTGTCCAACAAAACTGGCCTCTGTTCTACAAATGATATTAACAACTCACTGTCTATTAACTTACTCATTTTCTCACACTCGTCAACCACAAACACTTCAAACAATAAATAAATGTTATAAACAACTTAAAAACTTTACAAAAAGACACAAATTGAAAGGCTGATTTTCAAAGACCTCTGACTTGGAGCAACTGGGAAAGACGACTGATCAGCGGCGACGGTAGACAACCGCCAAATGTGTTAACGCCCATTTGGTCACGTACGCAACTACGTAGACAAGAGCGGCTAAACCACCGCCAGCCGCAGTGGCAGTGGACGGCTGCACAGCTGCCGCCAACGGCAATATAGCCGCGCGGCGTTTCTGCCGCCCTGTGTGTAAGCTTCCATTCAAGTCCATAGACTACTGCTCGAACGGCGGCGACGGCGAAATTACCGCCCCGGCAGAAACCTCCCAATGTGTAACCGGCGTTAGGCGATCGCTCAAGGAGGGGTGGAACCCGGGATTAGCAATTAAAGACGGAATACTTGCGGGGGGGGCGGCAGTTGCCGATCTCGCCCAGGGCGGCAAAGTCCCTAGGGCCGTGCCTGTTTATCCATAATAGTGTCAATGCTTCCCTTCACGGTATAGATTTCTTTCCAATCTTTATTCCTTATGCGTTCCAATAGTTCATGATAGTTGGTTCTAGTTAATGTATTTATCAATATTTTGATTACTTGGCGATCTATAAACCCCAATCACCTTCACAATAAAATCATCAATTCTTTAGTCAGCACTAACTACATTGGCATCAGTAATATCGAGTGAAACTTCATTGAATCTTATACAATCTTTTATGTACATGCATAATCCATCACATTTATTCTGTTTAGTGTACTTATTTATTGCCGTATATCCAGGAATGTTGGAAATGAACGGCATATCTGCAGTCAACCAGGTATCCGTCAATATTATAATGTGAATATCAGTTTTCAATTCATTGAGGCAGCAAATAAACTAATCGAAATTAGCATTCAAACTACGTATATTCATAGACATAATATTGAAACACTCAGCATCTGTATTTCTGTCCTCGTGAAAGTGGTAGTTCAAATAATCGTCAATTACATTTGTTTCATTTTCTGTTTCTAAAAAATTCAGAACTTCTTCAGTGTCACTCATAACTTATATAATCAGGTCCACTTCTCTTTTCCTTGTTCCATTTAACAAGCCCCTCACTATCTATAAATTTAAGTTTCTTAATTAGTTTGTCCACAGCATCTTCTACTAGACTGGTTGTTAAATACCTGAAAGTTTCAGTGTGTCTAGACAAAGCAACAATCGCATGGGGCATGCTGTTATAGATTTCATTCTCCTTGTACTTGAGTCTGATTAGAATGACATTTTTATGAGTTAGCCCTTGTGCTTCATGGATTGTGTGAAGTGCAACATCCTCTCTCCACTTTATAGTATCACCCACCATATGTTTTTCCTCTTGGGTGAATGTTAATATCAAAGTGTCGGGTTGTATCAGATGGTATTCCCCATTTCTGTAAGTAGGTAGAATTGAGATAGCTCTTTCATAAGGCGTCGTAATATTAAGTGATATTAGATCATAAGTTAAGTGATTGGACGACACGACTGAGTTTTTAAAAATTGAAACTTTATTAACACTACAACTACAGAAAATACCGAATTAAAGAATTTCGGGAGCCGAGTGCTCTCGTCAAGAGTTTGAGTAGAACTAGCTGAAAATTGAGACATAAAGAAGACAATGCATAGTCAGCTATATTCTATAACAATGTGGTTGTAATACTACTACTATAGATATTTAACTCCTTCACCCCTAGACTGAAGCTGTCCTCAGCGATCAGAATTTTGGGTTTGGAGGCAAGGCCCAAGAACAAATGTTGGGGCTTGCGAAGTTGCTGCTACATTTACATTTCTACAATTATTATTTTGTAAAGAAGTTGCATATTTGATAAAGTTATATGATTTAAATACAATAAATATACTAAGAATAACAATAAAACATATAATAAAAATCCAAATATAATAAGTATTGTCTTTTGCAATGCTAAGTTCTTCTATTGCTAGTAGTGGTTCAATCTTAATATTTGCTTCATGTATAATATCAAATGAAAAGTTTGTTTTCAATTTACGAAATGGAACTTCAGATGGGATTGATATATCACTTTCCCAATATTCATGTATTTTAGGATGTTCGAATAACTGTTCTGATTTATTAAGATACAATAATTGAGTTGATTTTGGATATAATGTAGTGTTCTTTTTGTCTGATAAAATAATAGCTTTGTCAATTTTGTACAGTAGATATTGATTGATAATTGGAATGAATTTTACAAAAGAAGCAGATTCATTAATTACTAATTGTTTACAGTGTTCTAATTTCTTATCTTCTAACACTTCACTTATACACTTATTTTGTATCACTGTCACATTTCTGCAGTAGTAGTTGTCACACAAAAATTCACATTTACCAGATAAAATTTCGTCATATCTCAGGATAAGGGAAGGATATTCATGAATGGTGGTAACTTCAGTATTACGATAAACAGGATAGGATAATAAGAAGAAGGTTTCATAAGTAGGTGATTAAAGGGAATTCAATGAAGTAGGATATATATTCTTTATATATTGAGCAGTGTACTTTTGCTAATTGCCATAACACTTCTGGTTCTTCAGAAATCAATTTTACATTAGATTCAGAAATAATATTATTTATTTCTTTATGGGATAATATACTAGAATGTAGAATATTCAATCTACAAAACTCCAAACTAGTATCTAAATCGCTTATTTTATTAAAGAGCAAACTTAATGAGCTAAATAAAAGGGAAAATTGCTGGTTCAGCTGTACAGTTGTAGTTTCGTTTGAGAGAGTTTTGAAATAATTTATAATTTTCAAATTATTCCCATGAATCTTTTTCACATCAGCATTAAAATCGTCAATGAGCCTTTTGTTTACTGAAAATTGATTCTCAATATTATGCTGTAAGCGGTATTCATTTGACTGAACTTGAAATAATATTTTGTCGTATTTTTCTTTGTCGTTCGCATCCATGTTACCGGTTACCCATGAAATAGCTGAGCCAAGTCCATTGAAAAGTCCACGCTTATTTCTATTTTTGCTGATATTGATGTGATCTAGTTTTGTTTCTGTGTATTTTAAATGCATTGTTATGATGTCTATTCTTTTGATTGTATTTAATTCGATACGCAACATGTTTACATTAATATTATGCATATATGTGAAGGTTTCATTTATTATGAACGAGTCCTGAATTTTGATAGGAGTGATGCGTGATGTTTTACTTAGATGAGTGAATGTATATCTATGTGTCGGGTTTGCTGGTGTTAGCAACAGCATCAGAAGAACAAACATTGTTACCTCAAACACATAAATTAGTTGATTTCTTTTTCTTTCGAGCTCGCTTCACTCGATTCAGGTGAAGTTTGAAGGGTCTTTTCTGAATCGCTCTTGGATTAGTAGCTAATTGAGTTTCCTTATTGTATTTCACTTTAAAAAATTTGGGTTTGTCCTTTTTATTAAACGTTGTCTTTATGAAGGGTTCGTTAGGCATTTCAAAATCTTTTTCTCTAGTTTGATTTAAGCGATCAGTTCTATTTTGTTTTTCTTGTCCTACTTTATCTTTTACTAGTTTGTGAATAGTTTTCAGTTTTTCTAGATAGGCGTTTGTTCTTTCTTCAGCAATAAGGGCTTCCGTTATTTCATCAACAAATTGATTTTTCGATACACCAAAAGTCATTTCCATTGGAGTTAGTTTCAAAGTTGAATTTATTGTGTTATTGAATGCGATAATTGCAAGTTTCATATTATCTTCGGGTTTGTTGTCTTTATTTTCCATTTGTATAGCATTAAGGAGTTCAATGAGTGTCGAGTGTGCTCGTTCCAATAAACCCTGGGAATCTGGATGTCCCGGTGTTATAAAATAAGGTTCTATCTTATATAAACACAAAAAATCTCGAAGTCCAGCATTGTCGAATTCACGACCATTATCCATTTGGATTGTCTTAGGGCATGGAAATAGAGAAAAGTAATCATTCAAACAAGACTGTATTTCAAGTTGGTTCAAACTTGTTAGTGGATATGCCATGAGTTTTTTCGAAAAGCAATCTATTATCGTGAGAAATTTTATTCTACTGTATTGAAACGTGTCAATCTGTAATTTTTCGAAAGGTTTGTCAGGAGTTGGGGTAATTTTGTATTCAACTTGAACAGGTCTTCTATCATATTTCACTTTAGCACATACTGAACATTTATTTATGTATTCTGTAATGTCTTTAAGCATGGTAGGCCAATAGTATTCTCTTCGAATGTGGTTATAGCTTTCATTAATTCCACGGTGATACGTTTTTCCTACATGATAATTGGTTACAACTTCTTTTTGTTCCTCTGAATCAGTTATATCCAAATTCAGTTTCTTATATCTCCTAAGTTTTACAGAATTAAAATTAGCAATGATAACATTCTTAAAATTTTTGAAAATCATTTCATATTCTTTTTCCAATACACCTGTCCTGGAGCAAAGTATCCCATAAAGTGTGTTGGGTTTCAAGTATTGTATACACACATCATTTATTTCTTCAGGAGTGGATGAACTATGAAAATATAGAGTCAATCTGTTTTTTGTAAAAACTTTTCTGATAACAGGTTCTTTGTTGCCACGTTCTAAAATGATTTGATTCTGTTCAACATTGATTATTTTGTCATCTTCCGCAATGACTACTTGTTCGTTCGAGCTCTCCTGTGAATGTATTGTAACTAGACTACGATTATCAATTTCTTGTTCATTAGCATCATTATCATTATCATCATTATCATTAGCATTATTATCATTAGCATCATTATAATTATTTACAATATTGTCTCGATCGGAATTGTTAGTTTGTTCGGCAGATTTGCCTACATATTGAAGAAAATCGTCAAGTGTGACGGTGTCTACTGAGGGAATGTCTGTGTTAGTGTTAAATCTAAGCAGTTCGTCCATGTCAAATTCGTCGGGGTCATCGAGATCATTGTTATTCTCGAGATCCTGAAAGTCATGATTGAAACCACGAAAACCACTTTCGAAACCTTGGAAAGGTTCGTCTTCATCATTTTCCATCATGTTAACGTCAAGTGGGCGTATTCTTGAAAGAGCGTCGGCTACTTGGTTCGATTTACCTTCCACATACTGGATTGAAAAATCAAATTCTTCTAGAAAGAGTTTCATACGAATTAATTTTGAATTCGGTTCTTTAATGCTGTGGAGCCATTGAAGAGGTTTGTGATCGGTTTCGATTATGAATTTTCTACCATAGAGGTATGGTCGAAAATGTTTGCATGACCAGACTATAGCTAATAATTCTTTCTTAATCGTAGAAAGATTTTCTTCATGACGATTAAGTGTACGAGAAGCATATGCAATGGGTAAGGTTTTACCATTGAATTTTTGTGATAACACTGAACCTATAGCATAATTGCTAGCATCACAAGTCAGAATAAATGTTTTTGTGAAGTCAGGTAGCTGTAAAATTGGATCGTTTTGTAATAGAAGTTTTAATGTTTCGAATGACTTTTGATATTCTGGATTGTTTGGATTGATTTTAACATCTTTTTTCAAGGCGTGTGTGAGAGGTTAATCTTTTATCATTTTCCGATAATAGCCTGTCAATCCTAGAAATTGCTTAATTTCTTTTTCAGTTTTTGGGATTGGAAAGTTCTTAATAGCTTCTAGCTTTGAAGGATTGGGTTGAATTCCGCGTTCAGAAATGATATGTCCTAAGTACAGTAATTCTCGTTTAAAAAACTCTGTTTTGTCCAGTTGGATTTTTAGATTATGATCTCTAAGTTGTTTGAAAACTGATTTTAGATGTTTCAAGTGTTCCTCGAGATTATCGGAAAACACAATTATGTCGTCCATGCAGACTAACACATTGGCATTCTGGAAAACAAAATGTTCATTGCACGTTGGAAAGTAGCTGGAGCGTTCTTTAATCCAAACGGCATTCTCAAAAATTCATAATGTCCGTTCTCAGTTGAAAAGGCAGTTTTTGGAATTGATTCCTTTTCCATTTGAATTTGATGGAATCCAGAAGCGAGATCTATCGCTGAAAAATAGGTAGCCCTACCAATTTTTCCAAATAAGTCCTCAATATTTGGGAGGGGATATTTGTCTTTAATCGTTTTATCATTAATCTTCCTGTAATCTAAAACGACACGTATTTTACGTTTACCGGAGGCGTCTGGTTTTTTGGGCACTACCCAAATTGGACTGTTATATGGGGAGTTGGAATGTTGAATTATTTTAATCTGAAGAAGTTTGTCAATTTCTAATTCAACGTCCTTCCTAAACACTTGAGGGTATCTATAATTTTTAGAATATACAGGGATTTCGTCAGTAGTGTTGATTTTAAATTTCAACAGATTAGTACTACTTGTCAATTCATCATGTTCACGTTTGATAATTTCAGGAAAATTCCGTATTAGATTTATGATATGTTTCCGCTCTTCGACATTCATATGGTCCGTCCAAAGAAGTTTGGGAATTTCTTTTATAATATCCGAGTTGTTTGATACATCTGAGTTATCAATTTCATCATTGTCAAAAATAGTTTCTAATTCTTCTATCTCCATTGGCTCGGGGCTTATGGTCATGAGCTCATTGGAATACACTACACACTTACATCTATTTTCTTCTATACTAACAATACTTTCTTCAACGTAATAACTTTCATGAGAAACAGCTTTAAGTAGTCCTGTATTGAGATTAGGAATCGACCTAACTGGTACAGTAACAACATTAAATCCTGGTTTCAATTGAATTTGCTCATTAGAGTTAATCACTGATAACAACGGTTTCGAAATAGTGCGATAATCTAACGTGTTGTTTGTATAATTTACATTGGCTTTGAGTTCTTTCAAAGTTTCGTGACCTAATAAGATATCGTATCTTGTCGAAAAGTCATACACGTACATTTTGATTTGTGAACTTCCTGGAAACACAGTATTTGAGTTCATAAAAATGTATTCATTTCCACCACTTTCACCGGCTGGTGTTTTTACTACGAACTTTTCTTTATATCTGGTCACATTGGGTGGTATGATAGAGGGGTTCACATAGTTCTTTGACGACCCAGTGTCAACCATCCATTTACGGTTAGCGTGGTCGAAAAAATATGGGAGTGACTTATTTATGATATTCAATTCAAATTTTTTGGGGGTGTTTCCGCTGAGTGTGTTGGGCCTACCCCTAAAAAATGAGCCTGCATGTTGTTGAATGCTTCAGTGAGTGAAGTTAGCTGGTTTTGCATGCTTTGGATTTCGTTTCCGAAAGGATGAGATGAGTTGTCTGTCAAGTCATCGTGCATGTTTTGCATTCCGTTTCCAAAAAGATTAGATGAGTTATCTGTCAAGTCATCTTGCAAATGATGCACTTCAAACGGAGATTTTGAGTTCAGTTTGAAACGATCAGAAGGATTAGTTTGAACTGTGCGCATGCTGACAGTGTTTTGTGAATCCCACTTACTATTATGTGGTTGTCTGAATTGAGGATTGTTTTGCACAGGCCTCGGTTGGTGAGGAAATTGAGCAAATTGATTTTGAGGAAGATTTTGTTGGAAGTTTCTGTTCTGGGGGAATGTTTGCTATGATCCATTATTCTGTTGGAAGAAATTCGGTACTCTAGGTTGCGAGAAGTTGTTAGAAAAAGCTCTGTTGCTTGCTTGATAAGCATGAGTGAATGTGTTTGATCGCTTTGGCGTTTGATTAAAAGCTCTTGAATCAATTTTATTGATAGTACTGATAGTTGATTTGAAGTTCAAGCTCCTTAGAACAATACTACAGTCATTAATAATCTTATGTCTAGCATCGTCAAGATCGTGAATTTGGAGGATTTGCAAATGAGAGCCCAAAGTTGGATGAACTCCGTGAATCAATGTACAAGTAAGAGTTGCGTTCAACTGCTGCATTAGATTAGTCAAAAGTTCACCTTGGATACCATCTAGTTTATATTTAGTCAACACAGTTGTGCGTTTTTCATCCAGGCGATTAATGAATTCGATCGGGTGTTCATTTGAATAGGATTTCATGAAAGTAATTTCCGCAATTAGGTCTGGAACGGACCTGTTGTCAGCGAAGTTTGTTTTTAGAGCGGCTATCAGCTCTGTTACAGTTGTACAATTGTTATTAAAAACAACTGATTCTGCGGGTCCTGAAGGACGGCTTACGGCTGCCCTGAAAAGGAGCCAGTGATTTTCTGTTTTTTCGTCAATGTTTGCACTACAATAGGATACTAATAGTTCATTACAAGTACTAATAAAATGTGGTAGCTTGTAGCAAGTACCATCATAGTGGGGTATGAATTTAAGAATTTTATGAGGAATTTGTTTCGAGATATTAGGCATTGTAGGGTTTGGTTGAGGAAGAGATATAACGAAATTACTCACAGTCGATTGAGGTTGGTGGGTGATGTTCCGGTTGTCGTCAGCGTCGGCGTCGGTGTCGTCTTCTCCTTCGGATGATATAAGGACAGCAGGAATCCTCCTGAAGGTGGCGAGATCTTAGTCCCTCTGTAGAGTCCTCTCGTCTCCTGCGGTGGCCAGCGTGGGGTTGAACTAACTGCTAGGCTGGATACGGTTACAGCGTGATGGTGATAACAGCTTGATGGTGGTTTTCCATTGAGAAGTACTTGAAGTCGTTTTCGTTTTTGTAGTTTGATTTGATTTACACTTATTAACACTGGTTAAAGTTAAGTTCTTGTTGAAGAAATTTTTGAAAGTTTGAGTTTACTCTGATAACACTTGACTTTGTTTTCTCATTGGAGAATAATTTTGTAGTTGAGTGGTAGATTTTGGATTTTGAAGTCGAGTCACTTTCACTATGAGTTTCTCGTTGGAGAAAAATATATGTGTTGGTTCACGGATGAAGAGGTGAAACTCAAAGTTTTTTCGTTGCACAAGATAAAAGGTCTTGTATCCGAGTTTAATGAACGTGGATGGATACAACGATAAAACTTTCCGCGACGTAAGTTCGGGCGCCAGTTAAGTGATTGGACGACACGACTGAGTTTTTAAAAATTGAAACTTTATTAACACTACAAATACAGAAAATACCGAATTAAAGAATTTCGGGAGCCGAGTGCTCTCGTCAAGAGTTTGAGTAGAACTTACTGAAAATAATTAATTGAGACATAAAGAAGACAATGCATAGTCAGCTATATTCTATAACAATGTGGTATAGAATCTTCCAAGAAGGTTCCTGGGAAGATGTTATCAAGCAAACAAAAGTGGGTTACTATAAGGTTTCTCAGTGGCTAAAATGTAATTATTTGAGACTAAATCTTGGTAAAACAAAATGTATGACCTTCAGTCCAACAACAACAAGAGGAGATCTAGATATGAACAGGCTTTGTTTGAATAATGCTTGTAACAGGTATCCATGTGATTCTTGCAATGAGGTTATTGAGAGTGTAAACAATTACAAGTATCTTGGTATTTTTGTTGATAAGCATCTACGCTGGTCATCTCAGATTAGCTACCTTTGTAGAAAATTAAGGGTGGTCAATTTAAAAATGTACATGCTTAGAAGTATTTTGAGTCTAAAATTACTAAAATCTGTTTATTTTGCTCTATTCCAATCCTTAGTTCAGTATGGTAATTCTATATGGGGAGGAACTTTTGATTCAACTTTAAAACCTCTATTTGTTTTACAAAAGTTAGTTATCAAAACAATAATGAGGTATCCGAGAGATTTCCCAAGTGTCACATTGTTACAAAATTCCAATCTGTTCACTATAAGACAATTGTTCATTTCAAAGACTATTAAGAAACATGTGCTCAAATTAAAAAATATTCAAAATTTTCAAAGAGTAACTAGACAAGTCGCTCAAAACTTAATCACAATTGAAAGAGTTGATAGCACCCTATCCCGTAGAAGTATTTCATATTTGAGAAATAAACTCTATAATAAAGTTCCAAGAGGATGGTTGATAAAGAAGCCTAAAATAAAAGATTTCCATACCTGGGTGAAAGAAAATTATTTTTATTCAATTAATGATTTGGTTTAATATTGATTGATGTTGTATGAATCTTAAATTCAGCTTTATGTATATCTTAAATTTATTGTTATTTCTTAGAATGGAATATTTAGTTGGTTGAATGTTAATTACTGTTAGCCTATATTATTATATTGTAGGATCATTTTATATATTAATATTAATGTATAAGTGAATAAGTTATATTAAGACTCCACGTCGGCGTACAAGTTTTCTTTTGCCGACGTGTAGCACAAAGTTGTCAATTTCCTTTCAGTTGTATTCTGTATATATTTTTGTGCAATAAACGATTTGATTTGATTTGATTTGGTTGTAATACTACTACTATAGATATTTAACTATAGACAGTGGAAAGGACAAAACAAACATCGATAGGACATCTACGAGTTACCGTTTGTTTTGTAAAAGGTTCGCAGAATTCTGAAATTTTATGCCATCTTTTGGCATTATTACTTCTCTCAATATAGGGTATTTGGTTTGCGTCACCAACTACAATTATTTCTGAGGCCTTACTCGAGTTAGCAATAAACCGATGTAACCCGCATGCATAAGTAGAGCTTCATCAATAAAAACTCTAACGTATGTTTTATTCTGATTATGATTTATTATATATATGAGCCAACTGTCCTGTAATCAAGCTTAAGACGATTACAATGTTTTCGACCATACCTTTCTATGACAGTTTGACGGATTGCTTTAATACCTGCCCGTGTTTGAGTGAGTACTAGATCCTTGCCAGGCTCATGATGCCAGACTATTAAGTAAGAATTACCACAGCCGGGAACACCGTCATACCATTTTATTTTAGGAAGTTTACACTCATGGAGAGTTATTCTATTTATAGTTTTTATTAATTCGCTTTTCAGCATAAGTGTAGTATTACGTGTGACTAAAACATAAATCGTTCTTTAGTAGAGAATTTTAAAGTACCTATCCTTTTGAAATTCTACGTAACTTCCACCCTGCTCCAAGCAATATCCCTTTAGAGTTTGTTTTGAATAGGAATCTTTTCAAATTATTATCATAGATGTTCATATTGTTATTCAGGACGCTAGTTAGTTCATCACCTGATATTGACGTCATGTTTCATGCGTGATCCTAAGAAGAATATTTTTATACACTTTCGTTATCAGTGTTTTGAAGTAGGGTCCGTAATTCAATCATAGAGTTTATGAATGCTCCACGTTTATTATCACCTTCAAAGAATCCTACAGGGTACTCAACTCCCGGACTATCAGATAGCTTAGGTATATTAAGAAAATTAATTTCACGATAACCTCGATAATAAAAAATAAACTTCAAATAAACTTCAAAAATAAACTTCAAAAACAAAAACACCGTGCATTGGGTAGTGGAGTGCACTGGTGAATTAAGAAAAGAATTTATTAACAAATCGCGGATTGGTATTGATTTTAGTATTCGCGGATTGGTATTAGTTATGTCAACTATGACAGTACTCAAGAGTTTAGTGGCAGGAATATCAAAATAAGTTTCACTCAGATTGTTGAAAGAATCAATTCCTATAATCATAGGGTAATTGAATTTACTCCAATCATTTATTCTATTCAAAAGATCAATAAGTACCCCATTTTCACCATAATTTAATCTGAAAATAGGAATGTTTTCATCAGAAAACAAAACTCTTATACAATCAGAATCCCGTAACACGCTCAGGTGATTCCATTCTTCAAGAGAGAAGTATTTTTTTATTTCTAAGCAGAGAGAGACCTTTGGATGTTTTAATACCATTTCCTATTTTTGTAAAATATATCATAACATCAACCCTCTTACCAAAATTATAAACCAGACTTATCTTACTTTTATCAGTATTAGTTGTTGCATAGAAACAACTCAATTTTGTTAAGGATGGAATTTAAAGTAATCATTTTGTGTTGGTTTGATTGCTTGATTTTACTATCACTATTATTTTTATTCATCCTCAGTATATTAAATATTTTTCTTTCAGATTTTAAAATCAGTTCTATCAATTATTTGTTGTAACGCTATTTGATAGGAAGGGCACTTTTTGTCACCTACTTTGTGATCGAAAGCTTTTTTATCATTGCGGTAATTTAAACATGAGGGCTTTTTGTCTCTATTAGGGCACTCTTTAACATCATGACCTGTAGAGGAACAGTGAGCACAGGTGTTTTATGCTTGAGTGCAATGCTTACTGATATGTCCAATTTTTTGGCACTTGAAGCAACGAGAGACGGCAACATAGTCTCCAACTCGGCACACCCTCCAATCAATACCAATCCGCGATTTGTTAATAAATTCTTTTCTTAATTCACCAGTGCACTCCACTACCCAATGCACGGTGTTTTTGTTTTTCGGTCCTATTTTAAAAATCGGCCTGAAGTTTTTCAAGAAATTTCCCCTACTCAATGACGATGACTCGAGATTTCTCTCAAACACATCATTTGCCAATTCAGCAGCAGTTATATCTGCAGCGACGTGATACAGAATTATTCTTGGCAATTTGGATTGTGGCTCGCTTAACTTTATGTTTGGATGTTGCAGGACCTTATCACCCAAAACATTTTCTTTATTGTCCCTTGGGTGAAGCACTAACAGTACACCCCCACCTCGGACATCAACGGCTTTTTTAATGTTCAAATTTTGTTCACGGGTGATGTTCTTCTTGATTGTTTCTCGAATTTTTCCGCTTTGTTCCTTTCCCGTTCCATGTATTTTTGCTGGCTTCAGGATGATCACATTCTCCTTGGCCGCCAGGAGGCGGAGACTCCCTGGCTGCAGCAGTGGTGGCGGCACTAGATTGATGTAGAAGGTGCGGTCCTCTTCTTTGGCAGTTGCACGGCCTCAGCAAATGAGATCGGCTTGTTGTGGCTTTTTGCGACTTCATTTGCTAGTTTATTCACACTCTGCTCCAGAGTGTGAATTTTTCCAAACATTTCCGCGTTGTTTTCTTGTATATTTTGCTTAACGTCTATTCTTTCGATACTGTCTATTTCGAGTCTGATTACGACTGAATTAACCGAGGATATGGTTATAGTCCTGTTTTAAATTTTTAAAATTTTCATTACTTCAAGTTTTCAATTTGTCAAGTTTTAAAATAGACCCTTGCAGAGCACGGGCTATGCTAGTCAATAATTAAGTTTTGATCAATGAATAAGGGAGTGTTATTTCAATCAATTTGCAACATTCAGAACAGTACTGAACTGTACTCTGCACGACACTCCACAGCGTTTTCGGCCAACTGTACAGTGCGTCAGTCAGTCTATCAGTGACTTGACTTAATTACTTAAATGAGGAAGGGGCTGAAAAATTGAATAAAAATAACATAGACATTTACAATTTATTGATGCAAATATAAAAACATCAAAGAATGCGTTTTTGCATTGCGGATACTAGTCCAGGCAATGAATACTCAAAAAAGGGTATAGAAGGGAAAGTTTGGAAGACAATATTTTTGAGCCCGCAGATCTCTTTAGGGTAGTGAGGAGGTAAACATATCAAAAGTCCCCATCCCTACCCACTGTGCTGAGGAGGTGGTGGTGGTTAAAAAGTACCATTTTTTGGTTTCTCGCAAATAACTAGAAAACTATATATCCTACGGACATGACTGTACAATAGAAAAATGGAGCTTACATAATTTCCTACAATATTCATCTCACAACGTTTTTTATATCTCCTCTAGTTTTCGAGATATCCGCTCTTGAAGATGTGAAATTATTGGAAAAAAACACGTTTGCTCCCAGTTTTTTGCAATTTTTGATCTTATAACTTCTTAAATATCGATGGAAAGAATTCATGCTGATTATGAGCTCATAGAGCATAGAATTCTCTTTAATTTGATGTATAATTCCACACTTTCACGCATTTCCCTTCGACTTTTGCAGCAGCTTTATTTAGCGTTGAATGTGAAATCTCCAGTTTTTCAACAATAGTCAAATTGACAAAGGAATTTTCTCAACAATGGAACTCTCCAACAATGCATTTAAAAAATCAATGCTCATTGTAGGTTTGTAGAGCATTGAATTCTCTTCAATTTGATTTATTGTCTCTGTATTTGAAGCTTTCCTCTCATTGTTATAGCAGCTTTGATGTAAGGGGTAAAATTTTCAATTCTGTAACTCAATTCTGAATTTTCAATAAGTGTCAACTCAGCTGTTCCACACCTTTAACAGAGGGGATGAAGATGCGCACTTATGCTATATTGAACTTCTAAGTAGTCCTAATTGAGCTGCAAAGTCAAATATGGTGTTTTAGCATAGAGAAACAATAGCATAAGTAGATATCCCATGGTATAGGACGTTTATGTCGCAACTTTTACTGTTATCTCAAGCCTATAGTCCATGTAGTTCTTTCCCGTGAAGCTTTATGACGCTGGTAGTCTCTTATATTGTGCCGTTCATACAATCTTACCCGGTCAAACCAGTAAAAATCGACAATAATTGACAGTAATCGGTTGAGATAATAGTAAACGTTGCGACATAAACGCCATATACAATGGGATGTCTACTTACACTATTGTTTCTCTATGGTTTTAGACACCACCTTCAAATTTCATTGTCAAATAATCACTAACTTGTTGAAGCATTGGAAATTCAACCCCCTACATTAAAGCTGCTATAACAATGAGGAAAAAACTGCAAATAGTGAAACAATACATCAAATTGAAGAGAATTTGATAATCCACAGGCCTACAATGAGCATTGATTTTTGCAATGCATTGTTGGAGAGTTATAAGCCCTGAAAGCGCCAAAAATTTGATAACCTGTTATTCCAACAATTTCACACTTTCAAGACCGGATTTCTCGAAAACTGTTGAAAATATCACAAAACTCCACTCAACAGAAATTGTAGAGAATTCATCAAACTTAATTTTAGAGCAGTTATCTTGGTTGAACGCATTGTGCCAAGATATAAGCGTGGGAACAAAAAGCTAAAGAATGCAACATTTAAATCACCCTCATCCCTTCAAAAAATGGGGTAGGGATGGGGACTTCTGATTTGTTCTCCTCCCAACTAGTATCAACAAAGCTGCAAAGTCGAAAATTGTGTTCAAAACACTCCTTGAAAATTCCTTTGTCAATTTGTCTATTGTTGCAAAACTGGAGATTTTATGACGCACTGTTGGTGAGCCCCGAAAGAGCAAAACATTGGATAAAACATGTTATTTTAACAATTACACACCTTCAAGAGCGAGTATCTCGGGAACTGTTGGGAATATCACAAAATTCCACAAAGCAAAAAGTGTAGAGAATTTATCAAGCTCAATTTTTGAATTGTTAGTTATGTCGGTTGAACGCATTGTTCTCAAGATATGAGCGTGGAAGAAAAACGTTGAAAAATGCAACTCTTAAACCACCCTCATCCTCTTAGCACATGAGTTAGGAATGGGGACTTTTGATATATTCTCCTCGTACCTAGTCTAAACAAAGCTGTAAAGTCAAAAAATTTTATTAAAGCATTCCCTCCAAATTTCTTTGTCAATATTGGTCTTTTAATGTTACCTGAATTTGGGAGAGGAATATTACAAGATATTCTTAGTTTTTCTCTCCCGATCTGTGCTTCATTGTAAAAAAGAAATAAAATAAATTAATTGTTGCAAAAATGGAGATTTCACACTCAACACTAAAGCTGCTGCAAAAGGTGTAGGGAAATTCGTGAAAATGTAAAATTGTACATCAAATTGAAGAAAATTTAATGCTCTATAAGCTCATAATAAGCATTGATTTTTTCCATCGATTTTTAAAAAGTTGTAAGAGCAAAAATAGAAAAAACTTGGTGGCAAACGTGTTTTTTTTAAATGTCACACCTTCAAGAGCGGATATCTCGAAAACTAGAGGAGATATAGAAAAGTTGTAGAATGTATATTGTAGAAAATTATGTAAGCTTTAATTTGTTTATGACTAGCAAGTCTTCAAGATACATAGTTGTTGAGTTTTATGCGAGAAACCAAAAAACCCTTAAACCAACCCCACCCCCTCAGCACAAGGGGTAAAGGTGGGTATTTTTGATATGTTCACCTCCTTACTTTCCTAACAGAACTGTGGGGTCAAAAATTGTCTAACAAACATTTCCCTCTATACCCTTTTTGAGCATTCAATGTATTGACTATTTAAAGAATTGAGTTCTGTTTATCAATAAATAAATAACGAGCGAAGCTCGGTGCCCCGATATTAACGTATAATACTACTTTTGATAATAAGTAGTTGCTATGATGTTGAAAAATTTGCTATGATAATATTTTTTTTTTCAGTTTTGAATTTTCAAGTAGAAACTGCTATTAGTGTATACTTAAACTTGATTATTCAATGTAGGAACTCATCTATTTCTTTTTTTTATAATTCATTAGTGCTGTATATTTATTTAAATGTTGAGTTCATTGAAAAGGTTTGAAAATCGATGTGTGGGTTTCGCCATTAATTTTCTTTTGAAATTCTGAATCGAAATCATGTATTACATGTTCCCATTTGATAAAATTGAGTTGGGTTCAAAATGAAGCTGGATTTCATATAAAGTTGGAGTATGATATTGGTATTCACTAACACTCATTATTGAAGGTACTCATTTATTTACTTTTTGTATAATTTATTAGTACTGTATATTTAAATGTTGAGACCATTGAAACGGTTTGAGATATAAATGTGCGGGTTTCGCCATTAATTTTTTTCGAATACTTCGTATACTTGGACTACCAACCAACCAACTCACAACTTTGGCTCGATATGGTGTAGGAAACTAGTAGCACCCAACATCAAGCCACGAAATAAAATTATCATTCAGCATGGAATGTTCGTTCTTGTTGTGATCATGCATCTGATCGAATAAACACCGATTCTGGTAGAAGTAAGTATTCTTCAGAAATAAACGATTCTGAATGAAAACACAAATTACCACAACACAACTGTGAGGATAAACGATTCTATTATTGGAAAGCTTTCTGTATTCTAATATCAAGTCTCGATACCTACAATCCGGTTATTTCATATAATGAGAAAACTATTTTCTTGAGCTTCGTAAAGCCAGTTAAGCCAGTTGCACACGAATAGTTATAGTCAAACCACACACATAGATTTTTGAACGTTCGATTTTTTGCCGTCCTTATGAAATCTACCTGATTGAACGAGACTTGGTAAGCACATGAACACATCATCTGCTTGCCAAGTTATGCAACTCTCGGAAAAGTATATAAAATAATAAAATCCTCCCCATCACCCGACTGGAATAAGATTGATACGATATCAGAGAAAGTACAAAATACTAAAACTAAAGAAGACTTGGTAAATGCTGTGAGACCTCAAAATTAATCTATACGGTTCAACTTAGAAAGGAGATAAAAACACTCAATTGCCATTCATCCTAATTTAAAATGATTCTCAATGGTCTACTTTTCTTTCAAATAGTCTCCTTTCTATCATAAGAGACAATATAGTAAGTTTATATTCTTTTACATTCAATATTTCGGTTTCCGGTAATCGAATCAAGTTCCGATGTTATTTTAGGTATTCAAGTGCTTCTGTGATTAATTAATATATAGATCTACTGGGTAGATCGATTGAGTCAGTATGTGATTAATAACTTTATTGTCGAATTCTGGACTAACTCTGGACTAATTCTGGACTGTGGATACATCACAATTTCTGAAAAACTACTTCATGGGTTGTGATTAAACTTATTATTCATTATACCTAAAAACATTGAAAATAAAAAACAACAGCTTTCTAAGATCCTAGATGTTCACCAATTATGCAGCTATCTTGTGGAGATGATAACTGTAACTTCAAGAGAGTTAAAGGACTGTTCCAGAGACAATTATTGTTGAAGCGTTTGAGTTGTAAACTGTGATGAGCTTCTAGCAAATGTGATACAAATAAGATATGTATTTCTTCTCTCAATATTCTTAATATATTATGATAGTTTCAGTGATATGTGGATACACAAAATTTACGATGCATTTAATTTGCATGTGCAGGAAGTTTACGTGTAGGTAATTAATTAATTAATACAGTACCGTATTAATAAAGATAATAATAATAATATCGAGAAGTATATGATATAATATGTCTGTTTATTATTAATAATTAGATCATATTGGGCTTATCGAGAAGTAATGAAAATCGTTCAAGTACATTTAGTCTGAATCGTATCTGAAAAGGACTCTCCAACATCAGTAGCAAGTTCTATTTGCTCAAAAGAGGAAAATGGTGGAAAGGGTGGTTTAGAGGGGACTCTAGAGAGATTTATTGCAACATGAAATCCAATAGTGTGTCGTCCAATGTATGTATTTAGGCTATGTTGGGTGTGCTCTGTAGATCTGAGATTCTCTAAAACTATAATTAGGTAACCCGTGTTCCGCAAGGGTCTATAAAAAATAATTAAAAACTTGACATTCTGAAAACTTGACCCACTGAAATATTGAAAAATTTAAAATAGGCCTATAACCATCCTCGGTAAATTAAAAATCGAAAAATTAAAAGTCAATCAGTTTAGTAGTTCTACTGTGATGATGCGTCATTCATGAATTTCCTATCCCTACGTCGTCTATAAGCCAATTCTTTTCTTATCAGGCTGTAGTGAAGATAACTCTAATCATTAACATAGACAAATTATTATCGTGATTCGCATGATACGATAATTGAATGAAGATCTAAAACTTACATGAACATTATTTTGCTGTAAAATTAATCTCTATAATCTTGATAGATACTATAAATTAGGATAGGAAGAGTATGAGAGTTTCAGCAGAAAATCTTCCAAAAACTAGTGTGACAACCTATTTCACCTACAAAAAGTGTTACAAAACTGTAGTGTGTTCTATAACATGTTATTGCTTTTACATTATATTTGAAACACGTTTCCTACAATCAAACTTTTATGTATATATACCTATATTATGCATCTTTAATGATTTCAAATGTTATTTCATTTTTCAGAAGTTTATACGGTACTTCTCAACATTTATTATTTTTATATAGAGGATTAGAAAAATCTATGCAATACAGGTATGACTCATCCAATACAGATATTAACTGATATAATACGATAGCACGTCCAGAAAGTAAGTTCCGTTTCAATTTATATCTGCTGCAGCGCTGCGATCGCAGTTCCGCACATGCGCGGTAGACGATCTGTATCAAGGAGAAGAAACGTGCGCCATTTGGAGATCGCTGTCAGCCACGTACGTTTTGTTGTGCTTGTTTACAATGTCGGTTTTGATTGAGAATCCCGCCGCTTGTGAAATCAGGTCTGTGATTCGTTTTCTGAATGCAAGGAAAGTGAAATTTATCGGCAAATTTGCGATGTTTATGGACAAAGTGCGATGAGTGATTCAATGGTGAGAAGATGGGTCCGTCAGTTCAATGACGGACGTAGTGATGTGCTTGATGAAGAACGAAGTGGGCGTCCATCTTTGGTTACAGAAGAACTGGTTAACGCGATTGATGACAAGATCCAAGAAAACCGAAGGTTTACAATTAGTGCTCTTGCTATGGAATTTACCCAAATTTCATGATCACTAATGCATGAAATTGTTACCGGAAAACTGAAATTTCGTCAAGCTGAAAACGATGAGCTGAAAGGAACTGTTTCTAACTGGTTGAAGACACAGGCGGCAAATTTCTTTGAAGAAGGCATACAAAAACTTGTGCCACGCTATGACAAATGTCTACAAAATTTCGGTAGTTATGTGGAAAAGTAGTTCAAGAGTTTTTTGTGCAATAAATAACTTTTCTGTATTTGTACACAATTTAATTTCATTACCAAACGGAACTTACTTTCTGTACCTACCACGTAAGTGAACAGTTCACTCACAACTCAGATTACGTAGGTAGTGACAGTGAACTCTATACTGAATAGGCAATGTGTCGTTCATGTGTTATAGTCTACTTCAAATTATGAAACAGTAGGTATTGAGATGTACTAGAAACTCAATACGTAGTAGTAGCAGTAGTAGGCTACAGTTTGGAATTCAGTTTCCAGTGCCTGCCAGCAAAGGCAAGAAGTTTCTTCGCCAAAAATCCAGTTAGTGGTGTTGTCACACTCTTTTGAATTCTGAACTATTGATGAATTGGAATCATTGTCTACTTTTCAACTTTTTCTATCCAGCAAGGATGTCCCTGCTTTGTGAATACTGAAGCTATAGTTGAATAGCTATAGTTATACATCATACTAGGGATAGTGGGCAGTTTGATGAGAACTTCTAACAGAAGGACAGACTCAATCTTCTCTCACTTTCTCTTTCTCTCTCTCTCTCTCTCTCTTCTATCTCTCATTTCATCTAATTTATGTTCAGTTACTATCACGATATCCGGTTTTAATTCCTGCAATGTGATTATTAGGTAATCAATTCTTGACTCCAAGTGCTGGATGTTTTGATGGAAGATATTACTACATCATATTTTTTCAACCTACTTTTTTCCTTAATAGTATAATTTTCGGGTCGCTAGAATTGGCTAACTCGGAACTCGCTGACTCAATGTTAAATCTGCCGTATGAAACTTAACTCCGCTGATCGGAATTGAGTAACTGTGGAAGTGGCTGTTTCTGCATCGACCGGAATTCGTTGACTGAGAATTCACTGACTCTCCCTCTTTTCAACAGCAGTCGACAGAAATGGCTAAGTCTGGAACTGGCTAACTGAGAATCCACTGATTACTACGTCATCGTCTGCTTCGTCTGCTACTCATTCCCTTGCACTCGGTCCTGTTCACTCTTTCACACTGGGACGGATAACAGATTGTGGCACACTAAGCACGCATATTTTTTGGTAGCTTATTTCGTTATATAAATGATTGAATCTTATGTAAAATTTGCTGATAAATCCAATAAAACTAGTAAGAGGTTAGTAACTTCGATGGTTATTGAAATAACAGGCATAATATTATGCCGAAAAACATTATTTTCTCCCATTAAGAGTTGTTCAACTTGATTATATGATTGTTGAACCAAGAATTTGAATTGGATGAAACTTAAATAATGAATATAACATTTTCAATCACCCAATAATAGTTCGAAATGCTGCCATACTTCCATACCTCAGGAATTAGGATTGAAAGGAGGCAAAAAAGAAAAAATACTATCAACTTTGAAGAATCAGTGTTTTGATTAAGCCTCGTTTATACTATTTAACTGTTATAAAACAATTTTATATCACAAAAGTTACAAAAAGTTATATAACTTTGTTATAAAATAAAAAATAAACATTCTCAAACAAATAAATATAATATTGTCATATAACATTACTGACTCAGAGTCTCAGTCAAGATGGATTATGGACTCAATGTAGTCTCTCATAAGAGTATCTAGTATACCCATATCCGTTCACAGTAGAATTTTTAGTATGGCATAATTTTCCGAAAATGAATTGCTACAAGAATATAACTTTCCACTATGCATTTATGCAATCAATCACCTGAAAAGTGAATGTAGCCTATGCAATCATAAGGGGAAATTTGTTTGAAAATGATCTGTATATAACAGAGTTTTCAGCATTCAAAAATACAAACTAATCTAGTGAAGGTCGATTCCCTGCCTACTCCCCCCCACAAAAAAAACTCGTTACATCATAAAACATCAGACCATGCAAACTATAACAGATTTGTGTATTTCAATTCTAGTCCAGTCAACGAAAGATTATAGAAGGAAACGTTTGAAACACAATTTTTGACCCCACAACACTTTTAAGGATAGTAAGTAGGTAAACATTACAAAAGTCCTCACTCCCACCTCCTGTGTTAAGTGGGTGGGGGTTATTTTAAAGTTCCATATTCTGGTTTTTTGCATATATCTTGAACAAATTCGTCTTTCGGAAATTTTTTTTGAATACAAAATTAAAGCTTACGAATTAGCCTACAAGTTTCATCCTTAACATTTTTCCATATATCTCATAGTTTTCTAGATATGAGCTCTTGAAGGAGTCACATTTTTAAGGAAACGCTTCCGGCTCAGATTTTTTCATCTTTTTGGCCTTATAACTTTTCCACGATTGAATGAAAAAATCTGTGCCAATCATGAGCCTATATAGCACCTTATTCTCTTCAATCTCATGAATCTTTTCATTATTTTACGCATCTCCCCACGATTGTTGCAGCCATTATAGTGTTGAGTGTAAAAACTTCAGTTCAACAATAATAGATCAATTGACAGGGAAATTTGGAGGGAATGTTTGGAACACAATTTTTGACTTCGCAGCTTTGTTTTGACTACTTAGAAGGATATTATCAAAAGTCCCCATCCCTACCCCTTGTGCTTAAGGGATGAGGGTGGTTTGAGAGTTTGGTTCTTTCATTCCTGGCTTACACGCATGTATCTTGAGAATAATGCATTTCAGCGACATGATTAACTGAACAAAATTTAAGCTAGATAAATTTCCTACAAGTTTTGTACAGTGGAGTTTTGTGATATCTCCTTTAATTTTTTAGATATTCGCTTTTAAAAGTGTGAAATCCTTGTAAATACAGTTTTTCTTATAACTTTTTGCACTTTCAGGGCTTATGACTCAACAAAAATACATTGAGAAAATAAGTACTGAACGTTGGGTTGTAGAGGATTCAATTCTCTTCAATTTGATGTATTATTTCAACATTCTCAATACAGCAATAATTGATCATTTATCAATGTAATTCGAACACAATTTTTGATTCTGCAGATACATTAAGACTAGTTAGGAGCTGAACATATTGAAAATCCTCATCCCTAAACCATGTGCTAAAGGTGAAGTACCGACAAGTTGACACTTGTTGCTGTATTGAGAATTTGACACTCAACACTGAAGCTGCTATAACAATTGATGGAAATCATAAAATGGTTAAATAATCCATCAAATTGATAAGACTTGACCACCTCTGTTGACGAAAGTCAATTGGAGGATGAAAATATGCGGATTTCTTTATTTTACATGCTGAACTTAATATGATTAAAAATTCATTTATTGACATGAAACATTTTAAAATGAATGGCCAACGTCACAACAATTTTAAAGTTACATAATTTATAAGCTTCAGACAATATAAAAAGGTTACATAGTATGATGATTAGTCTAATCAAAAGTTATATAAAAGAGTTATATCAAAATTTACCTTCTTATAATTATAATCTAGGAAGTTGATATCAATTTCAAAAATCGGCAACTTCATATAAACCTTCATCCTTAAAGATATTTTTACTGTGTTTTTGAAAACTATACCCTAAAGATCTCAAACAATTACTATATATAATCAGTCATATAATTTTGTACCTGTTTAAAGCCACCACCCTTCTTCGAGATCTAAGATTCAGTTCTAAGGAATGATCCTGTGCCTAGTATTTATAACTCGCACTTTGCACTCGGCAGGGGGCTTCGCCCCCGGCATCTCTGAAATTTTTTTTCTGGTTTATAATTCATTTTTGGTTGAAACCTTTTCTTTCGATAGAATTATCCAATAAAACGTTAGATAATTCTGAATTTATTTCAACTCTCCTCTCATGAATTATACAAATGTCATTGTTTCGAAGAAGTAGTTGCCATGAAACTGAGAGACAAGGAAGAAGATAGGAAATGGTATTGAATAGAAAGAGATGGAGAAACAACAGCCAGCAGGTAGTGTGTCATCCAGGATATGGTCGGTTGCACAAAAGCCTGTCAAACTTTAACCATGATTGAATGCTATGTGAAGAGAAGCATTCTTTTCAAAAAAGTCGTCCCCAATTGCTTCTTTTGGCATTTGATCATGATTAAAATTCAACAGGCTCTTGTGCAACTGGGAAAATGCGTTTGTTCAATTTGGAGTAATCATAAAATAATTTGTGATTTATAATTAGATTTCCTATTGAAGAGGTCAAAGGCCTATTCATACAGCAACCACGTAGTACAAATTGTATTATTGTATTATGTGGTCGCTGTATTCATAGCCCAAAACATAGGCCTAAGAAGTCTTGCTGCCCTGACAACTACCTGTTCATTGGAATAGAAACTAGTTTTCATATTTCAACCATGGCATCTTCAGTTAACTCAACAAATACGAGAATAATTAATTTCTATGTGACAATAGGAAACATGAAAATAATAAACAAGTCATTACCACGTAGCTATAAAAAGTGTGAGAAGCTTATTTTTCTTGTAGAAATCGTATTGTTAAATTATTCATAAATACAATTTAACGTTGTACACTGGAAAGTAAAATAATAATGATAATATAAGTACTCCACATTTGATACCTACATGTTCTCCAATGATAATATGTAATCACACAACACAAGATAAGGTTTTTTAATAGAAAATACAATAATAAAGGCAAATTATTATTCCACATTTGATATGTGAATGTTCTTCAAAGATAGCCGACTATGTGATTACACAATAGGTAGCCTACACAACACACAGATGAAATTAGAAATAATACATGAGGCTAATTGGATAAAATTACTCTATTATTACATTACTGAATTAACATTGATTTAAACAGAATTGTCTTTAGCAAGTAAATAGTGATTAACACAACGTTATTCGAGGGAAGAATGATTGTATCTGAAGCTCTAGACAGTTTTCTTGCACTTAGAGGAAGATATAATTTTCAATGTAGGCTTTTCGGAATGGAACATTCAATGGTCAACCTATGCAATATTTACATTAAAAGGACAATATCTTTTTGAGTGAACCAATGTTTGCAATGAAACGAAGAGCTAAACAAAGCACGAAGCTTATCTCTTGTCAATATCCTATAATTAGCAAGTTCTTAAGCCCGGGGGAACTTACCAGTTTCTACAGTATTATTATCACCCTCCTGACTATTTCTAACCAATCCACTATTCGTCTCATTTCGTTTTTTTTCTTTGGTCTCATTTCATTGTTGCAGTACAATGAATAATGAATACTGTTCTGGTTTCTCAAGTGATCATAATTTTTTTATTTATTTAGGAACTTCGGCCGAAGGATATAGAATATTTGCAGTAGAAACACTTTACTTACATGGGTTACTATTGTTCAAATTAATAAAAACAATATAAAAATCTTGTAGTACCCTTCATTATTAAAGACTTTAAAAAATAAAGATATAATATGAAAGGAAAAGGAATTTCCTCTTTTTTGGAAATGAATACAGATGATAATATAATTTTTTTTATTGTCTCTCCTGAAAATTACACATGGTTACCTTTTTAGCACAAGATATCAAGTTTATGTAAAAATCGTTAAATATATAAAAATATATAGGTCTACTAACAATATATTTGTTAAAGTATATTTGCTTTTCAGAAAATAGATTTCCAGTTCTATTTCAAATTCTAATTATATTTGGCATTTGTTGCTTTTGTACTTTTTGAAATATACACAGACTGATATTGTCACTGCCTGAATTCAGTAGATTTATTTCAAGTGTTTAAATATATCAGGTATAAACATTATTTCATAGCACCAATATTTAGTTTTCATAAAAATAGATTTCTAATTGTATTTCTAAATTATAAATTTCCAATTGACAGTCTTCTCACAACAATATTCAACAGTAAAACAGAAAATATTCATAGAAGAGGCAAGTTGAAAAGTCAAGAGTTCAAGAGTCTTGTGGTGAGGAAAAAATGTATTGGAAAAATAAATTTTCCTCAAATACATAAATATAGAAGTAGGGAAAATGATACTATTGAGACAAGAAGCAGGTTGACAAAATATGATGTAGTAATCTTCCATCAAAACATCCAGCACTTGGAGTCAAGAATAGACTCCCTGATAATCACATTGTAGGAATTAAAACCGGATATCGTAATAGTAACCAAACATAAATTAGATGAAAATAAAATTCAATTAAAGAATCAAAATACCAGGATATTCCTGTATGAGTTGGTATAGTCTATCAGTGACTTGACTCAATGTCTTAAATGAGGAAGTGGCTGAAAAAATTGTATAAAAAATATCATAGAGATTTACAATTTATTGATGAAAATTTAAACACATCAAAGAATGCGTTTTTGCATTGCGGGTACTAGTCCAGGCAATGAATGCTCAAAAAAGTTTATAGAAGGAAAAGTTAGGAAGACCATTTTTGACCCCGCGGATCTCTTTAGGGTAGTAAGGTGGTGAACATATCGAAAGCCCCATCTCCACCCACTGTGCTTGAAGGTTTTGATTTTATTGCTTATCATAAGAGTTTATCATCACTTAGTGACTCAATGTTTGAAGTATATAATGCTATTCTGAATCTTCATAATTCACTTTGAGTTACTACTCCTAAACCTAAGATAAGTAGTCCGACTAGAATACCTAAGCCTTCAGCATTTAGTATTTTTGTTCCTACTACTACTATTAAACCAAAAACTTGTGTAGATAGTCAAATTGCTAGTGGCTCAGGTGTGAATATTAATTTACCGAATAATGGCCTTGTCCCAAGTACTCAGTCTCGTCATGAAAGTGTTAGTGGATTTGATTCACCCAGTAATCAAAATATAACTTTTCAAAATCCTAATCATGTCCCTACTCAGCCTAATTTTACTCATGCTACGGAAAGTACCTTGTATAACAAGATACGTAACCCTATTGAAACCTTGTTGAAATATTTGAAGCCATGTGATGGTTTGAATATCGATCATCTTCATAATTTTATCAATATTGCCTTGAAAATAAAAAACTTAGGACCCATCTCTGATGTTAGTTTACTCCAAATCTTAGCTCCATATACTACTGGTGCATTATCTGATAGAATTACCTACTCCTTATGTAATAATCTTTTTAATAATTTCTTTATATAATCTCTAATATAATCTCCTTATAAAATCTTTCAATAATCTCTTTAATAATTTTTATTCCGACTTGTTGAACTATTTTATCCATCAGAGATTACTCCAAATATATTATACTTCTTGATTAATAAATAATTTCAACGATAATAAATATTTTTGTTTTTGAAAATTCTTATCTTTTTTACAATAGTTCTCAGTTTTAGAAATAATTATATTTTCATTTTATCTCAAACGTAAAGTCAGTAGTACAAAGAGTCATTTAGCTAATTTTTGACTGCATGCAAAACAGCTGTTCAGTAATGTAAACAAAGTTGTAACCTCTAAATTTGATGGTTGACTCTAAAGAATTTATAAATTATTTGCAATAAATCACAATTTTCCTCAAGAAATAATTCTTTCAAAATATGCTGTATAAAATGGTGCTCTTATCTCAGCCTCAGCTGTTGATAAGTGGGCCTTATCGCTCAGCATGTAACTGTACATTTGATGCTCTTTCTAACTATAGCAACAATGATCTCCTATTTCATCAGTTTATTCCATTTCACAGTTCTCAATAAAAATGATATGTCACAACATATAAACAGAAATTGCTCGTTTAATAGTATAGGATGACATGTCGCACTATCAGTATCTAGAATATTTACATTAAAATCTCCTGTTAAAATTATAAATTTATATTTTTTGAGTGAATGAAGTTTAGTAGATTTTCAAGCTGTGAATGTTACTAATCAATGTCTTATTCAACATATTAATAATTATTATAATTATCATATTAAATAACAATAATAAATTATCATTCCAGTTTTTTTCAAAACGAATACGTTTCCAAACCAATAGCCTACTAATTTTTTTATTCCAAAATCACTGGCAAGGATCAATGATCAATAATAGCATAATGTAAAATGAAATGTTTATTCATTCATGTTTCCAAAGGTTAGGTTCTGCTTTGATTAGGCCTACAAATAAATCAGGACGTATTTTCACAAAATAGTTTGGAGAGCAAGCTCATTTGAATAAGCCCGCTTCAATCAGATGTCTCCCATTGCCAAAATAACAACAATATAATATTGTGAATTTCCCTCATTTTTACTGCGTTAAAGTCCTGGACTCAAATAAGTCGAGAACTTAATAGACCCCGGAGTTTAGAGGATAAACCCGTGAGTCAGAAAGTCGAATTAGACCCGAGCGCTTATTTTAGTCCTGGACTCTGTAAGTCCAGAACTTATAGATACCGAGCTCGGAAACCGGCCCTAAGTTGAAACACTGGCTGATCAAAAAATCCTTGTACAGTGTAATCTAACTTTTTGGATTGAGAGGTTTTTAAAATGATGTGATTCTTGTCATCGAATCGAGTTATTTTTTGTCATTTTAATATCTTTAACACAATGTAATGTACCAGTGTAAATGTGACTGTATTTGACTTGTGTCAATATTGTATTATTGTACAATGCATGACATCAAAAAAATTGGAATTGAAATTTCATGAAAATCTATTGCCGCTTTTCACCGTAATTGCGGAACAAACATACATACATACATAAATACATAATAAGCATACATACAGAAAGAGAATTATGCAAAACTGAATCTAAGACCTCACTTCGTCTGGTCAATAAACGTTATGGACTCATGCAAACTGGAGTGACATTTGGAAATTTAAAAGTCTGCGCCACGCGACCGCCACGTCCGTGCACACCACTTCAGTGTGAATTGAGCCTTAGAGGAGGCTGTGGAACTGCTTGCGGTCTACTGTTCACAAAACTACTAGTAATAATAATTTTCTAATAATTAAATTAATATTTTGATTAATTTTTGATCGATTCAAATTTATTTAGTTCATAATTGATTAGATAAACGAATAACACTGAAAATAAATAAAAGATTTAATGCTTTTTAGCCTGTGCGACGGTAAGGATTTCATCCATTTAACGACGTCGTGATAATTATTCTGTCTCCGTCATGCAATTCCTACTATTGTGCGCAAGGCTTTATGAATTATAATGTCATTTGGATTATATGCTACCTCAACTAAATAGAAATTCAAACAAAATCGAATTTCAATCAAATTGAATAGATGTTTCCAATTGATTTGAAATAATGAAATAATGAAATAATGATTTTATTTATCAGAAAAACTCATAATACAATAATTTGTAATAATGCAATACAACAAATAATAACAATTGAAAATTAATATTAATGAATCCTTCTGATTAAATTACACATATGCAAAGCTTCAAAGCTTGACCGCATATGGGAGTATCTACAAAAATTAAAAAAAAATCACTTCGATAACAGTACACTGCTAATACAAAAAAATACTAATAAAAATAATAATAATAATAAAAATAAAAGACGACGATTCACTTGATTTTTCTACTACCAGCTATACATACGCATATACATACATACATACATACATACATACATACATATATGCATATATACATATACATGCACATATACATACATACACATTCACATTACACACTTATAAAAATGGCATCCAATCACAACATAACAATAATATTCAGGAATTAAAACAATTTTACACTATTTGTTCAAAATTTACCCTATTGGAAACCATCAATGTCATCAGAAATCCAAAGCTAAAAACTATTAATTATACAGTTATATTATACATACTTTCTACATCTTCTTCACTCAGATTCAATAGGAAAGTCTTCAAATTACGCTTGAAAAGCTGTGGTGAGCCACTATGCACAATGGATGGAGGCAGTTTATTACAGAATTTCCCTTCTAAGAATAGAAACGATTTTCTGAAAAAAGTTGAATTGGGTCTTGGCACTCTAACCTGACCAGCCCTCCGAGTAAGAGGCACATGCTCAGCTAAATCCACTGTATTCCCCAAGTTCCCACTAGCCCAATAAAACTGCATAAGTACTTTGAATACATATAATGATCTCAGGCTAAGAATTCTCAAATTTCTGAAGAGATCGGAGTGAGCAATAGGTTCTTCATGCAGGAAATGAAGCAAGGATCTCTGTAAACGCATTAGTGGCTTCAAGTGGGTAATGTAAGTACATCCCCAACATGATATGCCATATGAAAGTCTGGAATGTGCAAGTGAGAAGTAAACATTCTTCAGGATATAAATTGGGCATACATTTCTTATATGGTAGAATCTATGAAGAAGCATGCGCAGGCTATTTTTCAACATCCGCACATGGCTCCTCCACAGAAGATCATCTTCCATAGATATACCCAAATATTTTACTTGACTGGATTGTAATATATTGGAACAGTTACAGCTATCATGATTGATGCAGTGAATGTTATGGTATTTAAGTGGTTTCTCGAAGGTGAATGATTCATAAATTGAAATATTCAAGTATGTTGTTTTGTCAGCATTGAGCTTCAGCTTATTAAAGAAAAACCACAGGGATAACAGATTGAGATCAGACTGCATTTGAACCTGCAGATTTTTCAAACAGTCTGCACCATAGTTGAAGGCAGTATCATCTGCAAAAGCAGTTATGGTTCCATAGAAAGGCCCAAGATAGAGATCGTTTATAAATATCAAGAATAGAATGGGTCCTAAAACAGATCCCTGTGGAACCCCAGCACAGACATGTTTCACTGAGCTTTAAGCTCCACCCACACACACAAACTGACTCCTGCCTGAGAGATATGACTGAAACCAGCTCAGCGCAACACCCCGAACACCGGCTAACTCCAGTTTATCCAACAGAATATTGTGGTCGATTGTGTCAAAAGCCTTACGAATGTCCAGAAACAGTGCTGAGACTCTTGAAACATCTTTATTATTGATATTGGAATGGACTTCAGAGAGAAACTTGCGCAGAGCTAGCTCAGTACTCAATCCCTCTCTGAATCCAAATTGATTAGGGACAAAAAAATCAGTTGAATGGAGAAAAGTTATAAGACGAGGCTTTACTAGTCTTTCAAATAGTTTAGAGAAGACAGATAGCAAAGAAATTGGGCGATTGCAATCAATTGTATTCCCCTTCTTCGGAATAGCTATCACTTTGGCCATTTTGAGGTAGGATGGAAATTTTCCTTCATTCAGGCTTTTGTTAAATATATATGAAAGTATTTCACATATTTTCGGTGCTATTTTCTTTATCAAGAATGGTGAGAAGGTGTCCGCACCAGAAGATTTGTTACTGGATAATTTACGAATAAGTAGCAACACTTCATCTGCACTGATAGGCATCCAGAACAGTGATCTTGGACTACGCTTAATATTGAAAGACCTGTGGAAGACATTCTTGGCCTCTATTGGCGGGTTGGGAGTGGATGAATCCGATTTTGCCACATTTATAAAATAATTATTCAGTTCCTCTGCTACTTCCTTTTCATCCGTTATAAGTTCACCTCCTCTAACAAAATTTATGGATTTCTTAGTTTTCTTCCTACCTACTAATTCATTGATAATTGTCCATTGTTTCCTGCTATCACCCCTGGCATTATGAAAAAGGGCCGAATAGTATTTCTCCTTTGCCTTCTTAATCCATTTATGTACTTTATCCTTGAACTTCCTGAAATTTCTATCTGCTAATATATTGTTTCGGTCCCTTTTCATTATTTTAAATAATTTATCCCTAGTTTCAATAGCCCGAACTAAGCCAGCAGTCATCCAAGGCTTGAGTGCCCTAGAACGGTGGTTGCCTGCCCTGACTGTTTCTATGTTTATACTGGAAGACTGTATGTGTGTCTGTAAAGTATTCAGAAAAGCTGAGTAAGCCGAATCTACGTCTACACCATTATAAACAGACATCCAGTCCTCCATCCCAAGTAGCCCATTTAGCATGTCATAATCTACTTTGGAAGACTTAGTGACACCATGAATATCGCAGATTCTCTTCGACGGTATTGCAGCACAGACGGCTCTGTGATCAGTCAATCCCGCATCGATCACTGCTGCTAGCACATCCGATAAGGGCCTACCTCTAAACAGAATGTGATCAATACATGAAGAACTGGTATCTGTTACTCTAGTATCTATATTAATCAAAGAGTCCAGACCATTCAGAGCTAAGATTTCAAAATAATTTTCGACATTAGAATCCACATGGTTAATATTAATATTAAAATCTCCTACACAAACAATTAACTCCTGCTTTACATTTTCCAATAACTTTCCAAATGAATCTAAAAATAAGTTAATGTTTCCTCCCGTATGCCATCTGTAAATTCCAATCAGAGTAAATACAAGACTTTCATAAGTAAAATTTAGCAAAATACTATCAGCCCCTTCTACTGCACTGTCCAATAAAATACATTTTAAATTATCTTTATAAAAAACTATAAGACCACCACATCTGTTATCATTACAAGAAAACTGAGACTTGTAACCTGGTATGGTGTACAAGTTCATATTGAAATCGCTTTTTATCCATGCCTCTGATAAAACAATGATATGAGGTTTCCTCACAATATTATTTAAATACAAAAGAAATACATCAAAATTTCTTCTTATACTATGGATGTTCATATGAAAAACTGTGAGGTTATCAGTGTTAAAAAAATTATTGTATTCTGGAATTGAAGATATGAAAGCTGGTAGAAATTCATTACTAATATCATTGTCATCATCCATTAAATGTACCAAAAGTTAGATGTTACTTTGTTATCCAATGAGAAGTAGTAAAAGAGAGAAGAAAAAAATGTGTTACTGTATTTAGTCCATTCTCGGACTGCCATGCTAGACAATAATATTGCATGTGGCATAAATTGTGCAACGAAAATAATGTTCATGCAATATATAAGTCTTTACACTTCATAATACGTATATTTACCAATACAACAATTGATACGCATAAACAATACCGGTACAACTCGAATTGATCGACTTGAACTACTGCTATATGAATTACTTGAATTATCAGAATATATAAAAAAAACATATAGTGTTGTGAGTTGACAAACAGATAATAGGGAGAAAAAATAAAGAAAACTGTTATTAGATCATTCAAAGTTACATTGACGTATCATCTGACTACAACACTGGTGGAGTGATAAGATTGCAGCGATAAACGACAATAATTGGAATTTTATCATAGCTGTTCTCAGTGACAAATTTCACCAACTGAACAATAATTCTATCTCTATACTGACACAATATTAGGTCAGTAATTAATAATGGTAGATGCTGTCATAAATCATTTAAATTCTTTTTCAAAACATTCAACATCTCAAAAAGCGTTTCTCGTTGTATTAACTCGATACACTTGTATTATTCAATTATTATGAATATTTTTCCAAGAATAAAATCTCTTAAGCGATTTTCACTTTTGTGTAGTTGAGAAGTTGATATTGTGGTAATTATTCATATTGAATGAAAAACACTTATTTATTGATACTTATTAGACTTATTGATTGAAAGACAAGACCTATCGATACTTAGAAAGACTTTCCAAGCACCAACGAATCTGTGGTTCTTTGGCAACTTCTTATCCTTTTCATTAAATTCTTAAGCGATAGAACTGACTATACCAATCAATATATTTTCATTCTTGTTATCATCAACACAATAAATATAAATGTGGAGTTATATATATTGAATCTCGAGACTATACAACAGAAACTGACCCATAATAACTATATGCTACAGAATATCATAAAATTAGTTTATACGACTCAACAAAAACTAACTAGAAATTCGTTCATTAATTTAAATACAACCCAAGATTAAAACCCAATACTAATTATTCTAATGAAACATTATTGAATGATTTATGAAGAATGAAATAAAGAATCATGAGATAGGCAAACAGAATAGAAAAATAAGAAATCAATTACAGTAATTGAAAAAAAAATTAACTAGACTACTATGATAACACTGTCATTACCAGTCCCAAGATGTCATCCACTCAGCAACTGAATCCTACTTCTCTTCCCTTTATAACTATAATACCTAACTATAATACAGGTAAATGATTTCAGTTAAATTCATTCCCAATCTGTTGATAAGAATTCACAACAAATTATATAATTGTGATTTAGAAATACCAATGATATAAGAAATGATTTTAAGTGAAATTTGTAATATTATTCGCCATTGTGATGGAAATTTCCTTTTTGGATTCTGATTTGAAAATTAATTGCTGATAAATTCAAAATTTCAGTACCCTAGTTTCTTTTTTGGACTCAAAATTTTGTGTGAACTAAATTATTAACATTTTTACATATATCGTTTAGAGTGTGTATTCTGAATTATTAAGGTTTAAAGCAGTTTTGGGCGTATGCCTGTTGTTTATACCTGATTTGTATATGCATTTGAATGAATATATAAATAAAAACTGAACAATTATTTATAATATTATTGCTATATTTTACCCCTTCATTGAACAATAATTATTATAAAATAACGAGTTCAGTCATTTCTCGCCGCCTATTCTTTGTTCAGAAAAAAAATTATTTATTTTCAAAATAGTCGATAATGATTATGCATAATAGTGCGTCAGATTAGTCATTGCTGTGGATATTTCAAAATATTGAGAAACCCCTTATCTTTAATCTGCACTTCATTGTTGATGATATTAGTTTGTAGTTCACAAACACTCAAGAACAAGATAAATCTATTATTGAAAACAACACGGTTATGTAACTTCAGTATTTGTGAATTCAACGTACGATTTTCGTTTGATGTAAAACAAAACGTTTTCATCTCATTATTTAAACAAATAATCAAATTGTGATATTTGAAGCTGCATCATAAGTTGCTTTTATGCAGTCCATTTATTTGTATTAAGCATTCCACTGTTATAATTCCGTAATTTTCCAGGATTGGAATGCATCAACAGGTTAGAAATGTTTCCTTTCATGTATTCATTTCTTTGGTGTTGATACTAGGTCATTCTGAATATTAAAAAAGGTTTGTTATCTGGTATGAATGCTATGCTTTAATATTTTACCCGTATTTCTAAGCTATTTAGGCAATTTTCCAATTGACTAAGAATATGAGACTAATTCATAGGTTCTATAACAATAAATACTGTATTGCCTGTTTGTCTGATCTAATTTATTCATTGTTATGTACACGATTTGATTTCAAAATTTGTTTTGAAGTTAATATTGATTATACAGTAGGCTAGTTCCATTCCACTTACATTGTTATATTTTCTGATATGATGAAATTATTGCTGTAGGTTCTTTGGTATTTTGTAATCTAAAAAGTTTCCCAATCCATTCATAATCTGTAATTCTCTTTACAAATTCCACAATTTGAATGTTTGCATTTAGTTCAAGAATAGATTCTGACAGTGCTCATTTCGTTTTTTTATAGATTCACAGAATCATAGGTAGGCCTGGATCAATTCGCATAGATTCAATAAAATAATACAATCAAACCTTACTGTAAGCAAGAAGCCTCATATAAGTAAGTTTAAGAGATGTTTTTGCAGCATTTATCACTTTAGTACACAAAGTTTTTATAAAGGTTTGTCAATCATCTGATTAATGCTTTCCAATTATTAGTAACTTAGGTCACCAAACCAAAAACATTATTTGAAAGTAATACTCCTTCAACAGCTCTTCAGATTTGCTGTAACGACGGAACGGTACGTTTGAAGATTCTACATTAGGACACCAGGCTGGACTACCACAGAGACACCAGTGAGGTTCTATTATGTAAAGCAATCTATGTCACCAGGGGGATATTGATGTCTTATCAGTGCCCGGGCATGCAACCCTAATGAGACACCAACTAGCCACAAAAATCTGGTGACACTAGTCTAATGATAGCAGAAAAACCAAATGTCATGCGACTCGCTCGGACACTTGTGCCCCACTGGTGTTTCAGTGTAGTACGAGCCTAAACGTCCCTTAAGCAAGGATTTATAAATTCCATCTTCATATATGAATTATTTGAAAAGATATTACTGTTTTAATGATAGATAACTGGTGTGAATGAGGAATTGGAGGACGATCCAGGTCGAAGTCAGACGACCACTTCTAGTCTGCCCCAAGAACCAGCCCGGTCGCTGGTGTTGGCGAGGCCCGATAAACCCCCGATCTCAACCCATGTCCTGGACACTACTAGGGGTCTCCCTGTCTCGGGCATTCAAGTCAGTCTCTATCAGCTCATCGATGGACGCTGGACACTCCTCAACGATTCGTGAGTACAAGATAAATAAAAATAAGAAAATAGTTCCGTTTGTTGCATCAATCTACCAAACTCATTTTCCGTAAACTCGACTTTACTAGACTTGATAATGGTGTAACAACCGACAAAAGTTTCTCATTATTTCAATAAATCAGTGGTTGTGATAATTATCACCTTATTGCAAATATATATCATTGCATTTTGAATAAGAAGAGTTGAAAGTGCCTACACATTCTTAGGGTACAAACACACTGAAGACGGAGCGTGGCGTGGCGTTCTAGAGCGTGGCATGGTAAGAGCGTTCATGATACACACATGAAGCGTCTGAGCGTCAAGCGTCAAGGGCCTAGAAGGGTAGAGAAGAAGAGTACAAGAGTAGACCAGACTGGCACTCTAACTGTGACGCTCAGCTTGTAGACGCTCCAAAAAACAAGCCAGCTTGTTCTAAAGTTTGACGCCAAGCTCCGCTCCGCTCTGCGACTGGACGCTTCCAGTGTGTTGCATCTCATTACTTAACATGATATTGTTCACAACGCCACGCTCCGCTCCGCTTTCAGTGTGTTTGTACCCTTAGAATCCTTCTTCTTATTCTTCTTCAACTTTTTTCCTTCTCTTCTCTCTTCTTCTGAGGACTTTCACTTCTTGAGTGACATTGGTCGGGGAGGTACCCGGCATGGTTCCCATTTGCTGGCTGTCCCAATTCATAGGACAGTCATGTTTAACAAGTCCTTTCTTGTGACGGCTTGTGGAACTCATTGCCTGTTGAGTTGAGACGAATTGAGGAGCCTCTTTGGTTAGGCGCGGCTGTTTTCAGGTGGATCAGGGGTGGTGTGGGTGGCTGGACCTAGCACAGCGTTCTTTGGCGAGTTTTCTTTCTTTTTCTTCTATTTCTCAAAACAATTCAATATCTATTATTTCTCTTTCTTCCTCTTATTTTACTTTTTATTCTTCTTCTTTTTCTTCTTCTTCTTCTTCTTCTTCTTCTTCTTCTTCTTCTTTTTCTGCTTCTACTTCTTTTGTAAAATTGTACTATTTTCATTTTTTAATTTCTATTTATATCTCAATTATAATTTAGGTTTTTTATTATTTTTGTTTCTACATTGATTATTATTCTGTATTTCAATAATATTTATCAACCTTGTTTGTAATATTGTATATATGTTTTTCTCAATTTGATTTGTTTTATCTTTAATTATTCAGCTTTGTATTAGAGGGTTGAGTGTAGAGGGCCGGCTGCGCTCTAACTCCGCCCTCCTAGGTAAAAATAAAGGCAGCTATTCTATTCTGTTATTCTCTACTTTGTGCGTTGCGCAACAATAAAACGTGCACATAGAAAAAACCTTTTGAATGACAAAATTTCAAATTTATTGAATCACTCGTAAATTTGTTTCAGCTGTACAAACTTGGATGGCCGATGCGCTGATTTGATTGATAGGGAATCAGTGAAACCTGGTCGCTACAGGCTGCACTTCGATACACACCAATACTTCGAGTTACGAGGTCTGGACTGCCTGTTCCCGTTTATTGAGGTAGGCCTTAATAACTCCTAAGTTAGGTTTATTATTAATGAATTACTAGTGACCTCCTGGGTTGGAGAACTTGCTCGTGAACTGTTGTATTGATCTTTGAAATCCGCAACTTTTTAATTATACAGAGTTGGTGGAATCATGAAAACAGCTTAAATATCTCTTACAAGGATGATTCGATAGAAGGCTTCATTGGGGATCTCCTATTTGAATTAAAAAAACTACTATTCCATCACAGTCCGCCATATGAATCCAACTTAATTTTGAATCCAACTTCATTTTCTCAAATGGAAAGTTGTTTATGTGATACATGATTTTGATACAGAATTCCAAGAGAAAGTGAGAAAACCGCACATCGATATCTCGAACCGTTTTAAAGATATTCAAATTTAAAGATATAAATAAAGAAATAAATCATATAAGAATGAAATAAATGAGTACATTGAAAATCCAAACTATTTAATTTCACTTTTTCAAGTGTTAGTAAACACTAATAGTAACTTCTACTCATATATTTAACACTTTTAACAAAAAATTATGTGTCGTATTTTTATTTTACTCATTCCATTTTTGTTAGATTTATTAGTATCTTTGTATCACCAATCCTCCGTTGTCCAGCAGTTGGATTGCCTCGACGTTGTTGTGTTGGTAGAGCTGTGCTTCATGACTCTCTGCATACCTCTGAATCTCACAGGATACCAGGTTGACTCCCAGATCTCTATGGATGTCGCTGTTCCGCACATACCAAGGAGCATCAACGATGTTTCTGAGCACCTTGTTTTGAAATCGTTGAATGATGGCGATGTTAGTCGGTTTGGTGCAGCCCCATAGTTGGATACCATAGGTCCAGACAGGCTTGAAGATCTGTTAGTACAGGAGAACTTTGTTTGATATTGAAAGTGATGTGTTTCTTCTAATAAGCCAGTAGCATTTCTTGTACTTTATGTGAGCTGTTATTTTTCCTTCTTGACATGCTCTTTCCAGCGAAGCTTAGCATCAATAGTCATGCCTAGATATTTTAGCAGAATTTGCATGTGGTATGATTATATTATTTAAGCTGATTGGATGGTACTCATCAGCTCTCCTGTTGGTGAAGTTGACGTGAATTGACTTGCCCTCATTGAGTTTCATCCTCCACTTACTGGCCCAGTCCTGTATTCTGTTGCAGTATGAACATGGCTGTCGACTGCTAGTAGGGCAGTGTCAGTGTCGCCTGCAAACGTCGCTGTGGTATTCTCCTCCTCCACATTTGAAATATCACTTGCGGTGTTTCGATGATTAAACTTTACTGGACAGTCGGGCCAAAACTTGTATTGGATAAGACATCGGTTTCCTTTTATATAAATCATGGGTAGCCCTGTAGTAATTTATCCTAAAATAACTAATCCTAATATGAGAAGGGATAATATAATGACTTGAAAGCATTTTGGCTAACTGTGAAATATGTAATAGGCAACATTTCAAGTACATTACAGAGTTCGAACATGACATACAATAAAACCTTATAATAATAATAATAAAGAAACGCCATACCAAAAATCCAGAATTATTGTTAATGCATAAATAATCCTACAATGTGCTCGGGAGGTTAGGTTGAAAGACATTTTATAAATTACGAATTACAGAAAAATTACCAAGAGAAAAACAATAACGCATAGCATATTTTGCTTTCACTGAGTTTACCTCTACTACAAAATTAATATTCACTCACTAGACATTGAAGTTCGCATCGAAGATTTCACATAGTTGACGACAAGTAATAGATAATTAGTGACTCAATGTCTATCATATGAAGACGCTTAGGAACACTGAAGATGATACCGTAATGAGTGCACATGTCATTACAATTCTGTACTGCATAAACAAGCACAAACTGTTGAAAGTTCACAGTTGATCACCAATAGCTCGAGTGAAAAACAAAGACAAAAATGTAAGCTGATCATTATTACATTATTTAATAAAACATTATATCTTAAGCTTCATTAGCAGATCAATGTGATTAAAAAAAAATAAGAACAATTAGGATTATTCCTAATGGATCCTTATGGATGTTTATAACCCAGAAAAGTTGTATTCAACAACAATAATGAAACAAGACAATAATTAGCAAAATACCATATCAAAATATTCATGATTGTTGCATCTCAATAAACACCACGACAACAAGCGAGTAAACCCGGAATGCACTCTGTGAAAATTAAGAGCCTTCAAAATAAAAATTCCTAACACACCCACATAAAAAATGATGACCTAACTAACAAATCGAAAATCAAACAATATTCCTTGTTTGAACAATATTAAGACTATAATGGTCGCTAACACACTATTTTGGAGTTTTTTAGTGCGCCTTAATACTAATGGGAGGTGGTCGTTAACTCACTCTTCTGGAGTCTTATCTCGCCAAAAAAAAGAGAAGGGAAACTTACACACTAAACTTACCCATCATTATTCTTCAGGCTTCAAATTTCACAGTGCATCAAGATTCACCACTCATTAACACAATGAATACCTATATATTAACAAACATCATTAATATTTTCTATTATCACAAAAAAATTCAATTACCTACACACATTTTGCCAGAAAAAATCTAATCCAGATACAAAATGACACCAATTAGTGTAAGTACAGCACATCCAATAAGCATGTCTTCAAATCCAAAAAAAAAGTGAAGTTTTCATTTTTTTTAAAATCAAACCACAATAATGTGTCGAATAATATGAATATTTCAAATGGAAATATTATCAAAATTTATGACGTCAAGAAAATAATAACTTCATAGCTGAAAAGGAAAAAGATTAGAGAGAGAGAGAGAGAGAGAGAGAGAGAGAGAGAGAGAGAGAGAGAGAGAGAGAGAGAGAGCATACATAATCTTATCTTATCACAAAACCTCAAGTTTGTGAACCAGGACGATGCCGAAATATTTTCATCATAAATTGATTAACTTTTAAAATTTTTCCACTGGAAATTTCCTTCAATTCAAAACATCCTTTACCGAAATCTTTAACCACTGCATACGGACCTTTATACCGTGGGCAGAGTTTCGCTGAAAACTTTCTTATTTTATTAGATAGTACATAATGATTAATTAACACTAAGTCATTAACTTTGAATACAGTGCGCCTCCTATTAATCATATTATCTTTATAGCGTCTGATTACACCTTTATTCTTCATCCGGAGAAAAATTCGTCGATTTCTAAGTCCCTCCTCTTCTAATTCAAATCTGTACTCAGGCGGATATGAAACATACTTAAAAACTAAATGAGATAATTTACAATTAAGCATCAACTCCATAGGTATACTATCAATCGTTTCATGGAAGTTGTTGAGAATAAACTCAGCTTTGTCTAGATATTTATACCATAAGTGGTGCTTATTCTCTGGTACATAAGTTCGTAAGATTCTATTAACTTCCTTGAGAGGCCTTTCACTCAGATTCGACTGTGGGTGATAGATTGAAATATAATGGTACTCAATGCCAAGTTCAGTTATAGAATCCCTCCATATCTTACTTTGAAAGCAAGTACCGTTATCACTTATAATTAAATCAAATTTACCATATTCAGCAATGTATTTCTTTACCGTTTTTACTAAATTGATAGCATTAGCTGGCACCAGTGGATATAACTTAGTATACTTATTAAATCCATCATGCATAATGCACATTCAACGATACTTTTCCCCGGTTAACTCGCCATACACATCAATAAACACTTTATGCCCTTTCTTATCAGATAATATAGTGTACATTTCTAAAGCTTTTTTTCGTTGGAAGTTTTCACTAACTGACAAGTCTTACAATATTGTATGGTCTTAGCAACACAACGATAACTATTTTTAATATAAACAGATTCTGCAATTGCTTTATGAGTTTTTGATATACCAACATGGCCTAAACGTTCATGAAATTCATAGATTAAATCTTCACATAATTCAGAAGGTACACACAACTTCAAAAACTTGTTCCTCTTAGGTTTCCGTGTGAATACTAAACCATTATGCAAAATGAAATTGTCACATACTTTTACATCAACAGCCTCTAATCTAACTTTCAGTTTCTGTAAATGAGGATCATTCAGTTGAATAGATTCTATTTTCTTAATAATACTGATTAAATTTTTATCATCTTTCACAATATTCAACACTTCAAATTCATTAGGATTATGATACTCATTATTATTTTCATACTCAGTACGTGATATAATGTCAGGTACACTGTTTTCTTTACCAGCTACAAACTGCCATTCTATATTGAAATCTTGCAATGCCAAGACCCAACGACCAAGCCTACCATTACCAATTTTACACTTTTTTAAAAACGTTAATGCTTTGTGATCAGTACGAACTATGACTTTATTATCCCCAAAATAATTACGTAACTTTGTTAACCCATACAGACAAGCCAAACATTCCTGTTCACAAATAGTATACCCTTTCTCTGCATAAGAAAGTGACCTAGAAGCATAAGCTATCACTTTATGTTCACCATTTTCATCTTCTTGGTATAACTCAGCGGCCAAACCTACCGCACTGGCATCTGTAGCTAAATAAAAATCTTTACTGTAATCAGGGTGACTTAAAGTTATGCATTCAATAAATCTATCTTTTATTTCCTGAAATGTTTGATCATCTGCAGCAGTCCAAACAAATTTGTCATTTTTACAAGTAAGATGTTGAATTTACTACTGAGATCGGAGTACTTTCGTTGAAACTGACGATAGAAGTTACACAAACCAAGAAATGACTGCAACTGTTTTAAATTTTTAGGTGTTGGAAATTTATGAATAGCATCCATTTTAGATTCGTCGACTTCAATACCTTTCTTACTGATGTAAAAGCCTAAATATTTGATCTTATCAGCAATAAACTGTGATTTATTCAGCTTCAGTTTTATGTTACCTTCTTTCAATTTTTTCAAGACTAATTCAGTCCTCTCAATGTGTTGTTCTAAACTTCCACTGCTCAGAGCCATATCATCCACAAAAGCTATAACAAAGTGTGATACTTCTTGTCCTAACACTTGATGTAAACATCTAATAAATTCAGATCCACTGATATTTAGTCCAAAGGGAAGGTGAGTATACTGATAACTCTCACCAAAAACGTTAAATGCCAAAAACTGTTTACTTTCTTCAGATAAGGGAATGTTATTATATGCTTGAGTTATATCAAAATTACTGATGTATGAACACTTATTAAATCTAATTAACAAATTATTAATTAGTTCAGGTTCAGTATACCCTTTTTCAATATAACTAGATAAATGTCGGCCATCAATACACAACCTTAACGAACCATTAGGTTTCTTGACAATTACAAATGGATTAGTACGGTATACCTTGAATTACTAGGTTCAATTATCCCTTGATCTAACATTTTCTTGATTTCTTTACCTACTTCATCTCTGTACTGATACGGAATAGGGTAACTTTTCTTATTTAACTGAACGTCATCCTTAATTCTGAGTTTGCAAACACAGTTTCTGGCTGAACCTGGTGAATCAGAAAACACATCTTCATACTCTTCAAATACCTTAACCAATTTATCAACTAAATCTGCAGGTTTATCACTCAGTTTCGTTTTCAAATTATTTATTTTATCTACCCATAGATCTTCAAAATTGTCAGGTTCAATATTTATTTTAAACAATCTGTTGTTAGCAACAACATCTTGTCTAATAAACAGAAAACATTTACCCCGAATAGCAAGAACATCTTGACTGAAATCAAGAATAGCACCCATGTCTTTCAAAAAATTACAACCCACCAGAATGTCAACATTCAAATCAGTTACAACTAAAAATACAATCGGTATTTTAAGTCTCCAAACATCACATCAAGTAACACCTGTTTAACAACTTTTTTCTATCTATTTCCAGTTGCCACTACAATATTTATATTTGGAGAAGAAATCAAATTTAATTTACCCTGTGCTAACTGCATTTCTTGAAGTAATCTATCATTAATAACATTGACCTCAGATCCACTATCAATGTTCAAGTTATATGTCTTCTCAAAAATAGATACCTTAACTTCTGCTAAACTATACCCTTGTAATATATGGATGTTTCCTTTTCTTCAAGTAAGTCACTAAGCATACAATGTACTTGACAATTAGTACTCTCAATTATATCCTCATTGCTAGGTTCATCAACATTAATTATGAAGCCATTTTGCAAAATTTCAAACATGTTATCACTATTTTCATTTTTATTAAAGTTGAATATCTCCTGATCGTTAATCAAATTGCTATTGTTTAAATTTCTAGAGTCTACTTGTACAACATCAAAATCGGGTATATTTTTATTAGGTGTTACACTTAATTCATTATTTAAGAATATTTCATGATCACTCTTATTTACATCAAAATTACGTAAACCTTGTTCGACAGGACAAACAGGAACCTTATTTCGTTGCCCTACTAGTAGTTTAAAGCTCGATTTTGATATGAATTTTGATTAGGAACAAATGCTGGATTGGTTTGTCCCAATGGCGGTGGTGGTACTCCCATGTTATGTGCCAATGGATGCGCATTCTCTGAACTTTGTGCATTGTCGTTATTATTTGAGTAATAACGATTATTATGACGATTATCTCTATTAAAATAGCCATGTGATTTTTCACCTTTATAATTATTAGAAGCAAATTTATTGTGCTGACTACTATTTGATGTGGGATTCACATGCTGAGTTATCTGAGGTGAAATCATATTTGGATATCCATGATTTTGAACAACAGGTGGATACATATTAGGTGGCATTTGCATAGAAGATGGGAAGTGTTGATAACTATTGTGATCTTGATTGATCTGATGTTGGTCAAATTGTTGAATCTTATGATTACGATCATTATTATCTCGGTTAGTAGAAGGTCGATATTTTTCATGATGAACAAAATCATTCAATACATTCAAAAAAGTTTCATGTGTTTTAGCATTTCGTACCAAAGCGGCTGAATTGATGGTATCATCAAAGTGAGCGCACAACAATGTAAAAATTACTTCATGGTCCATTGCCGGCAAAAAATTCTTAGCCACATTATACTTATAAATGAAATATTCAGTCAAAGTTTGATCGGTACCTGGTCGATTACTACCAGTATTCAATTGAGCTTTTAACTTAGCTTGTATGGTTGGTGACCACATACGATCCAAAAACTTATTCTTAAACTCCTCAAAAGTATGAGTATCATCTTTAATAAAATACCACCAATCTTTGAGACGATTATTACTTGTCATGTTGCTCTCTACAATAACCTTGATTTGTTCCCATTGTTGTATTTTATTACGAATCAGATACTCATTCAAAGCATTAATAAAATTCATGGGGTTACGGTAATCAATGCTCATTTGAAAGTCTTGTCTAGGGGATTGGAAAGAACTGTAAGCTACATTGTTAGATAAATTACTAGGAACTGTTACACGAACATAATCATCTAACTTAGTGATTGCTGCAGCATTCTTGTTACATTTATTTTTAACAACACAAATTTCCTCTTGATCATGATCAATATGATTTTGGACTTTATTGAGGTTAGATAACAAATCCTGATATTTTTCATTTTGGTTATCTCTTTCACATTCAAAAGTGATAATGTGTTGGTCAAGTTTAACTTTAGAATTTTCGACACTTTCATTAACAGCTTGTACTTTATTTTCGACATGGCAATCTTAATATTAATAGAACTGATGTTTGAATCGAGATGAAGGGTTTTATCCTGCAATTTTGAAATGTTTTCCTGATTGTCATTCACTAAGGCCCTCAATTCAGAATTTATCATGTATTGTTCAGCTAAGATTTCTTGCTTCATTGCCATGCTATCCAACCTCAACTTCTCAATGTTTTCATTCCCTTCTTGAATAGACTTTTCAAGTCGCTTAGATTGTTCCTGACTCTGTCTAGATTGGTCTTGGATTTGTCTCATTAACTGTAATAATATAGTATTGGTATCCATAGTGGTAGTATTAACTGGACCATTAGTATTTGTAGACGCCTCGTTTGAGTTAGTTAATACTAAATGTAGGCTATCATCGTCAACTTGATCAACATTACTAGGTTGATTCACAGAGAAGAGATGAGGAATACCCCTTTCTTAGCTGGCGTCTAGAAATAAGAAATATATTGACCGATAAATACAGTTGTGCAGCTGTGTAGACTATTAATTGCATGCCTCATTGAATGCAATTTTTATGCACTATTAAATGAACTTACTATTGATTGCGTGCAATAACGCATGCAATTAAGGCTGTGCAAAGGCTAAAAATAAACTTTCTACTCGTGATATTTTTCCAAGTTTTTTGATTTGTATATCATCGATCTACCTAAATGAAAAAGTTTTCTCAGGAAAACATTTTTTTTCTGATCATTACTTTTTGAGATATGAGTGCCTGAAGTTTAAATTTTTGGGACAGAAAATTTCAAATTCGGTAAGATAAATCCATGAGATTTAGAGGATAGATTCTTCATGATATTGTTGATCTAGTAAAACAAAAATTTTCTGAAAATATCAATTTACTAAAAATAACCAAAAATAACTTTTAGTTGAGGTATTTTTGGTAAATTGAATAACTTTTTCAAACATTTATATTTTCAGAAAATTGTTGTTTTACTAGATTAACAATACCATGAAGAATCGAGTAGAACTTGGATAAATATCACGATTAGAAAGTTTATTTTTAGCGTTTGCACAGCCTTAATAACTAAAATAACATAGTATTGTCTCTCGAACTTTCTCGGCTTTGAACTCGGGCTGTCCTGTTCCCAGTATGTCTTGAAGGAGATTAGCTTTTGATGTTAGCATTTTTGATACACCAACCCCAACAGCCATTAGCCGTTTTCACACCGATATCTTGCCGACAAGACATACAGACAGGGTTTACTCTGATGGACATAAGAGTCTTTCCACTACCCTAAAAATGCAAGGTTTTATAAAATTATAATAAAGAACGATTTCTGCTTTACATTAGTGCTCGTTGCGTTCATCAATAACCCTTGGACATATTAGAATCATGGAATAAACATTATATTATCTTGAAATATATTGAGATATTCAATATGAAAGAAGCGGGTCCCTGGGACCCAGGGTCACGACTAACGTCGGAAAAAATAGGGTCACGACTAGAAGGTTAATTGCATGCAATTAAAAATCTACTCGACATCTGATTTATGATGAATGATTCTATCTTGATTTTTACTGTAATATTGGCGTTCGAAGGAGACTTTTCCTATTGTATCAACCTTGAAATGCAAAATTTTCAAAAACCTTGTATATATGTCAAGGCACAATTTAAAAAGAAATATACCTGTCAAATTAAATGGTAATCTATTGCTGTGTTTCGCTGTAATTGCGGAACATATAAACAAAGAGAAATGCAAAACCGTCGACTCGAATCTTAGAACTCACTTCGCTCGGTCAATAAATCGAAATTTTAAGAAACCACAAATTTCCTGGATGTAAAAGGGAATCAATTGTTGTGAATCTTAATGTCTAGGATCCACTAAACAATCTACTAAATTCATCATTTTTTCTCCACAGGAGAAACGTTTAAAGCTGGTATCAAATGATGTCACCACATTATTTACATATGCAAATTATATATTTATATATGTATGTCACGTGGATTGAAGGAGCGTTGTTTGTCACGTTGTTTGTGGATTGAAGGAAGATTCTATTTTACTATTTAAATAAATCATAATGTAATTTACTTATCCACTTCGAGATTCACAGAGTGATAATAAGTAGAAAATGAAATGTATAGCAAACACTTCAGTTGCTATGTAGGCCTACTGTATTGTATTTTAAGTTTGCTAGTTTGTCTTATTTTTTACTAAAGTGATGAAGTATCAGAAAATACTATTATTCAGCATTGTTATGTATTATGTTCAATGTCATTTTTTTCTCTTTCTTTTCAATAATTCAAAATTTGTTATTATTCTAAATAAGTAGATAACTTAACTATTGTTTGTTTTTAATAATATTATTTGTTTTTTTTGTATTGTTGTAATACTTGAAAGAGAATTGTGTGTAAGAGAGGGTCGACTGCGCCCTAACTTCGCTCTCTAGGAAAAATAAAGGCAGTCATTCTATTCTATTCATGTCACCATAATATATATGTATATATATTAGAAAGCAGATGACATCCAATTTATTAGAACAAATGGAATGCCTTCATCTTCATGTGTAGGCAACACACCACACCAAACTTGTTCCTGTGGGACTGACCTTGTCTCTGTGACACTCCATTTGTTAGAATGGGACTCTATCCCTCTACTTGTTCCAGTGACACTACTTGTTCGAATGAGACTCTTCTTCACTACTTGTTCCAGTGAGACTCACCCTGTCTCTGTGGAAAATCACGCTTTGCATTGATGGGACGGAGCTCCTGAAATTTTTACAGTTATGGGACTTGTGGCAGTTGATGAAACTTATCAATGACTATTTTAGATTGGGCGATTAGGCCTTGTCTAAAGAATTCAGCTTATAGTCTGTTATACAATATATGAGCAATTCAACTCATAACATCTTAGTAGTCATCTTATGAATTGTGTAATCTTTCATCAAATCAGTCTTACTAGTAGTTCTGTGAACAGTAGACCTCACGCAGTATTTTCATCCACAAGAAACTTATTGAAACTATAGACCTGTGTAATCAGACCTGATGTATTACATCTGTATAATCACTTGTCAGCTGATTTATGATGAATAATTCTATAGTTAATATTCTATAGTTCTCTAATATTGGCGTATGAAGGGGGCTCATTTTACTTTCCTTGCCCTATCTATTACCATAGGTAAGGAAAGTATTGCTTTCCGAAAAAAACTAAGGTACCCCAATTTCAAAATTTCTATACGTTTCAAGGTCCCCTGAGTCGAAAAAAGTGGTTTTGAGTATTGGTCTGTATGTGTGTGTGTGTGTGGTGTGTGTGTGTGTGTGTGTGTGTGTGTGTGTGTGTGTGTGTGTGTGTGTGTATGAGTGTATGTGCGTCTGTGTACACGATATCTCATCTCCCAATTAACGGAATGACTTGAAATTTGGAACGTAACGTCCTTACAATATAAGGATCCGACACAAACAATTTCGATCACATGCGATTGAAGATGGCGGCTAAAATGGCGAAAATGTTGTCAAAAACAGGGGTTTTCGCGATTTTCTCGAAAACGGCTCCAACGATTTTGATTAAAGTTATACCTGAAATAGTCATCGATAAGCTCTATCAACTGCCACAAGTGCCATATCTGTAAAAATTTCAGGAGCTCCGCCCCATCTATGCAAAGTTTGATTTTAGATTCTTAATTATCAAGCTTCAGATACAATTTAAACAAAAAAATTCTATTGGAAAAGATTCAGCATGAAAATCTCTACAATTAACAAGTTCAAAATACAGAATGGGGTTTGGTCTTGAGGGAGGCGGAATTTATGTGCCCTTCGATAAACACACTCACAGGTTCAAAACTAACGAGAAATATATTATTGTTAGTAGAGATACTCAAGTGATGTTAAATGAGGAACTGATGTATTCTATCAAGAAAGTTAATATAGCAAAATGCGTATTAGCAAAGGTCAGATGGATAGATGGTGTACCTGGTAGTGGAAAAACACAACTAATTATAGAAAAGCATGAGCCATTGAAAGACCTCATATTAACTCAAACAAGGGCAGCAGTTAGAGAAATAAGAGTAGCCATACAAAAAAAAATACGAGAATAAATATAGTTCTATAATCAATTCCAACTATTTCCGGTAAATCACTTCTCTCAATGTACGAAATTTGTCTCGAATCACCAAACAGAACTATTTCATCAGCGCCCGTCAGTGCAGAGACGAATCCTACGAAGTCTGTGTGCATTAGTACGGCCTCATCGATAAACACACGATTATATTTCTTGTTGTGCGGTCCATTTATCAGAAAATATAATCGTGTGTTTATCGATGAGGCCGTACTAATGCACGCAGGCTTCGTAGGATTCGTCTCTGCACTGACGGGCGCTGATGAAATAGTTCTGTTTGGTGATTCGAGACAAATTTCGTACATTGAGAGAAGTGATTTACCGGCAATATGGAAACATATTTCTGTGTTTTCTGAGCCAAATCATTACCAATCAGTATCTAACAGATGCCCAATGGACGTATGCTGCCTACTGTCGAATTACTACAAGGATATCTCCACGAGGAACAAGATTATACGCTCAATCATGCCAACAATCAGTAACGGAGGCTATCATCAACTAGGACCAGAGACATTAATCCTTACATTTACACAGGCTGAGAAGCAAATGGTGATGGAAGCAGTGAATAATAAGGCTTCAGTCGGTTCACTTAAGGTACTCACAATACATGAAGTTCAGGGTCTAACATTCAAAGATGTTGTATTGGTGAGGAAAAATATAAAGCCGTTGTTATAAACATGTTGTGATCATTGCACTGAGTAGGCATACCCGGTCTTTCAGATACTTAACAATTGGGGAAGAAGATTTGATGATGTCATTAACGAGGAAAATACTAGATATCAAGGACGAGGATATTCTTTACTGACATATAAATAACTAAAAAATTTTAAGTGAACAATGAATAACAATGATGTTCTAACATTGGGAGAAGAACTAGAGGTTTTCGAGGAGATATATGATGTATCTGTTAATCAAGCAAACAACTTGGTAAGATTGCTTGAAGAGTACAACTTGAAGATTTTTTGTCTCAATATAAGAAGTATAAGAAAGAACTTCAATCAATTGATGGTACAACTGCAAGATATGTCTGTAGAATTCGATGTTATTGTTCTTACTGAATGCTGGATAAAAGATGATAATATCCCACAGCACATGGAGGATTACAATATAATTTCTTCGGTAAACAATCCACTCCAAAATGATGGAATCTTCATCTACATCAAGAAATGCTTCAATATATCTTGTTCCGAATTAATAGTTAGACAGGCAAATGTACTGAATTTGAAGTTGGAAACAAGAACAACTGTTATAACATCATTGCAATTTACAGATCTCCCTCGCATCATGACATAACAGATTTTTTATGTGATATGAGACAAGTTTTGGATAACCTGCAACGTAATGAAGTCATGTGTTGAAGATATGAATATAAACACACAGCTTCGTCACCCACATCAAAAACTACAGGATTATCTGAATTTTTGGTGTGCATAATTATGGTCTTAAACATTGTATCAAAAAAGCTACAAGGACTACTGGAGAGACAGCTTCCTGTATAGACCATAATTATTATGATCAATTTCGAGAAGCAAGTTTTACCTATAATTTATGAACCCAGCATCACAGACCACTTCAGTATAATCCTGGGATTGAAAGAAAGTACTTCTACTGATGTCAGCAGCAACGACAGCAATACACTTCGAAAATCCATAGATTTGATTAGACTGAAACAGCAACATTCTACAGAGAACTGGGAAGGCGTCATCAACGCTCAAGACACTAACATTTCCTACGAAAATTTCATCACCATCCTCAAGAAACACATAGGAGATAATACCAACTACTACCACCAACGTAAACATCTCAAATCTATCAAACCATGGATCACAAGAGGACTAGTCTCAGCTATAAGGAGAAGGGATCTGCTCAACAGAAGGAGGAAGATGCGTCCTGACGACTTCGAATTAGTACAACACTACAGACAATATCGCAACACTCTAGCAACATTAATTAAAAATACAAAGGAAGAATATTATAGAACAAAACTAAATGGAGTACAGGACAATCTAAGAAAAACCTGTCAACTGATAAGGGAGGCAACAGATGCAGTGAAAAGGAATGAGGATACATTGAGTAAGATCATTATCAACAACAACATCCTGTCAATCGAAAATGATCACGAAATCATTCTTGAGAAGACTAATGAGCATTTTTCAAACATTGGAGCAAATCTAGTCAATAATGTTGCAATCACACTTGAAAAGTCACTCCACGTTATAGAAAACAAATATAGACCAACTATAAACTCGCCATCTTTGATGTATTTCCAACCAGTAACAGAATAGGAAGTACTGGACACTATCAATACTCTTCGAAATGATAGTGCCCCAGGGCTTGACGAAATTGACAACAGAACTCTGAAAGCAGTAAAAGAGCACATTGCAATACCACTAGCGGATGTTTTCAATAGAAGTCTTTCAAGTGGCGTCTTTCCAAATTCAATGAAAGAGATTTGTATAAGACCTTTACATAAAGGTGGCGATAGATCTGAACTCAACAACTATAGGCCAATAGCATTAGTCAGTAATATTTCAAAGATCCTTGAAAAACTTTCAAAAAAACGATTAGTTAATTATCTCGAATCAAAAAACCTGTTGTCACCCAATCAGTATGGCTTTTGATGAAACAGATGTACAGATGATGCTATATTTGAGTTGACAAGGTCCGTAATTAACGATTTGGATAATGGTAAGGAATGCCTTACAGTATTTCTGGATCTAGCAAAGGCGTTTGATACAGTATCTCATGGCATCTTACTGAAAAAGCTTCAGGCTATGGGTGTAAGAGGTGTTGTCTCAGAATGGTTCAAGTCATAATAGATGAATTACTTCCCTGGGATAAACACATTTTACATCAAACGGCTAAAGTCAGAAAATTAATTTACAAATTCATCCAACTCAGGCAGCTACTATCAATAGACATGATGAAAAATGTTTATTATGCAATAGTCGAGTCCATAGAAAGATATGGCATTTTGGCCTGGGGAGCTACAAATTTCTGCCACATCGATCCTATCTTCAAGGTTCAGAAGCTAATTTTGAAGATAATAGGATGCAAACATCCACTCTTCCCTTCAGTACTACTATACTTGGAGCTCAGCATCCTCAGCATCAGACAGATTTACATTCACAGACTTCTAACATTCACCAGAAAGAACCCACAACTCTTCATCAATTTGAATCACCCGCAAGGAACACGCAGAAGGAACATGGACTTGGCAATTCCCAGGATGACAACATCAGCTGCTCAGAGGTCAGCCACATATTTAGGACCAAAAATTTTCAATAAACTGCCAATAGCTATTAAAGAAACAGTTCCAATCAATTCATTCAAATCGAAAACAAAAAACTGGCTCCTGTCCAATAGAATCAATCATGGAGAACAATTAGTTCTATGAAAAATTTTCCATACTGTTTCATTCTCATTTTCTTCAATATAATGATTTTTTTCCCAAGAGTATTATAAATGTTTTTTATGTTGAATTTTTATAAAATTTGTACATCTTAGGTTATCAATTTTTCTTTTTTAAATGTGTGTATAGATATGTGGTTTTTATGAACTTCTAATGACTCGCAAAATGTATCTTTATTAGAATTTTTAACTTTTGGCATAAAATCTTAAACAATAGCAAAATTAGTGGCATCCCGACACATAGATAGATAGATAGATAAAGAATTTATTTTTCACTTCAAAAAACAATACAGAATAAGATCAAATTAAATACAATATCATTCGTCACCAATCAATACATACATACATAAAATGAATACTAGTAAAAATAAACAAAATACATAATGAGTTGGCACTGTAAAATTCTCAATAACTGTACAATTCCAATTCCACAATATACTTTTTACTTTCCTTGTCCTATTACCATAGGTAAGGAAAGTATTGCTTTCCGAAAAAATTAAGGTACCCCAATTTCTAAATTTCTATACGTTTCAAGGTCCCCTGAGTCCAAAAAAGTGGTTTATGGGTATTGGTCTGTGTGTGTGTGTGTGTGTGTGTGTGTGTGTGTGTGTGTGTGTGTATGAGTGTATGTGCGTCTGTGTACACGATATCTCATCTCCCAATTAACGGAATGACTTGAAATTTGGAACGTAACGTCCTTACAATATAAGGATCCGACACAAACAATTTCGATCACATGCGATTGAAGATGGCGGCTAAAATGTTGTCAAAAACAGGGGTTATCGCGATTTTCTCGAAAACGGCTCCAACGATTTCGATTAAAGTTATACCTGAAATAGTCATCGATAAGCTCTATCAACTGTCACAAGTGCCATATCTGTAAAAATTTCAGGAGTTCCGCCCCATCTATGCAAAGTTTGATTTTAGATTCTTAAATTATCAAGCTTCAGATACAATTTAAACAAAAAAATTCGATTGGAAAAGAATCAGCATGAAAATCTCTACAATTATTAATGTTCCGTAACATTTTCACCTAAAATTAAATTAATAAACTCGAAAATCGAGAAAATGTGATTATCCAATTGCAAACTATTGGCAACAGTTGATTCTATTAAATGATTCACTATGAAGAAATAGCAGACCTCATGTGTCTCCAGCGTTATTACCCTGTCACCAGCTGGCTCTAATCTTTGAATAGTAGACTTTAGATGCGCGGGAACACGACCGTAGCATCAGGTGATCAATTTTCATAACGGCAAGGAAAGTTGTGTGAGTGCGCCACACCAGATTTTTACTTTCCTCGCCCTATTACCATAGATAAGGAAAGTATTGCTTTCCGAAAAAAATTAAGGTACCCCAATTTCTAAATTTCTATACGTTTCAAGGTCCCCTGAGTCCAAAAAAGTGATTTTTGGGTATTGGTAGGTATGTGTGTGTGTGTGTGTGTGTGTATGAGTGTATGTGCGTCTGTGTACACGATAACTCATCTCCAAATTAACGGATTGACTTGAAATTTGGAACGTAAGGTCCTTAGAATATAAGGATCCGACACGAACAATTTCGATCAAATGCGATTCAAGATGGCGGCTCAAATGGCGAAAATGTTGTCAAAACAGGGTTTTTTGCGATTTTCTCGAAAACGGCTCCAACGATTTCGATTAAAGTTATACCTAAAATAGTCATCGATAAGCTCTATCAACTGCCACAAGTCCCATATCTGTAAAAATTTCAGGAACTCCGCCCCATCTATGCAAAGTTTGATTTTAGATTCTCAATTATCAGGCTTCAGATACAATTTAAACAAAAAATTTCGAGTGGAAAAGATTGAGCATGAGAATCTCTACAATTAATGTTCAGTAACATTTTTCTCCTAAAATTGAAAATAAGCTCGAAATTCGAGAGAATGTGATTATCCAATTGCAAACTGTTGGCAACTGTTGATTCTATTAAATGATTCACTATAAAGAGATAACAGACCTCGTGTGTCTCCAGCGTTATTGCCCTGAAACCAGCTGGCTCAAATCTTTGAATAGTAGACTTGAGATGCGCGGGAACACTAGCGTCAGGTGATCAATTTTCATAATGGCAAGGAAAGTTGTGCGAGTGCGCCACACCAGATTTTTCAGTTTGTTTTTAAACCTTGTAATATCTTTTTCATGATTAATAATAGTAGGAAGGTAAGTAATGAATTTGATGTTCATATAGGTTGGGCTTTTTTGTACTTCTCTTTTCTATGTTCTTCTATATATATAAAAGCGAAATGGCACTCACTCACTCACTCACTCACTCGCATAACTAAAAATCTACCGGACCAAAAACGTTCAAATTTGATAGGTATGTTCAGTTGGCCCTTTAGAGGCGCACTAAGAAATCTTTTGGCAATATTTTAACTCTAAGGGTTGTTTTTAAGGGTTTAAAGTTCGTCTTTTAGCATGTATATTCTTCTTCTACCAATCTCTTAATTATAATTGAAATTTCCATATCATATGTTACTATAGAACTATAATCTAGATAGAGTACCTCTTCGAAACAGTTGTTAACTGGCAACTAAATTAATAATTTTGTCAGGTTGGCATTAAGTTGAGTTGACTTTGTTAGGTTTGCACCAAGTGAAGATTTAAATGCATTTATCGCGGATAATTGATTGGGCACTGCTACTTCAATCCTGGGAATATTATAATACTAGCCGTCAGGCTCGCTTCGCTCGCCATATCCGTTTAACCAGACGTTTAGTCTGGACCCCGACTGGATTGTACTAAAATACGATAAAAATGCTCAAATGAAAAATGCAGGCGAGCGAAGCGAGCCTGCTGATCTCATTCTTGGACGATCCAGTCGGGGGTCCAGGGGGCGGAGCCCCCTGGCTAGACGGATATGGCGAGCGAAGCGAGCCTGACGGCTAGTTGATAATAAAATTGTTTCTATTTCTTGTATTATAGTCATGCACACTAGATTGCCTGGGGTATTTGTAAAGAAAGTACAAAATCGAGTTAATGTGAATCAATTGAACTCTAGAATCAAAATAAACAATCCCTAAGCTAATAATACTAAGGTAATAGCAACTGCTATCATAAGTAGTATTATTTATTACGCTGATGTTACAGACAGACAATTGTCAGGCAGACATTAACGCAAGGGAGTTAATATGTAAGGTGTAAATTATTAGGTTGTATCAGTTGAAATCATGTGTCGGCGCATAAAGGACAGTTTGTGTGATAGCTCCCAAGTAGCATCAGAAGTTGAAAATTAATGGAAAAATGTAGAAATTGCCTGAAATTAATAAACCAGCTGAATTAATGATGAATCAAAACAATATTTTTTATGCACTTTCAATGTTATTTCGTTATACCCTGAAAAAGAATATATGTAGAATAAAGAATATTTATTCCGTTCAAAAAAAGACGAAGGAGTTGGTAAATTTTGTTTTCCATCGAACTTGAACTGTAAACAGGTTTGAAGAATATGTGTTGAAAAGCTGAATGAAGCTGATTGATGAAATCTTTCAAAAGTTATTGTAGAACATACGCACAGACACACAGACGATCAACGATTTTGGGTGTTGATAGAATTGGCTAACTTGGAACTCGCTGATTCCATGTTAAACTGCTGTATGAATCAAAACTGCTCTGATCGGTGAAGTATTGATTCATATATGGCAGATCAACATGGAGTCAGCGACTTTCGAGTTAGCCAATTCTATCAACCTGATTTTGGCCTTAAGTCAAAAGTAAGAACTCTCTAACGCTCAAGGCTCGTTCGATTATTTTTAATCGTAACACATGTTTCTATAACTTGAAAAAGAAATGTAGTCCTCGAGTATTGAACGAGCGTTGAGTTTTCACTTCTTACTTTACTAAGGCCAAAATCTTTGTCCGTCTGTTTGTATGTTTGTCCGTTTGTTCTGCAATAACGATTTGATCAATCATCTCTAAATTTTGAACATAATAAAATACATTCGAACATTATTATTTTTTGAACATAATATTCTTCGAACCTTTTCACAGATCAAGTTTGTTGGACAAAGAAATTAACTCCAGGATAAAACAAAATAACATTGAATGTGCATAGGAAAAAATTGTTGTGATTTATCATTTAGTCAGCTGGATTATTAATCGCAATTAATTATTTCAATTATTCTATGAATTTATATCAGATGATGATACTTGGGAGCTATAACGCAGACTGTACTTAAGGCGCCGACACATGATTTTCGCTGATTAATGTACAACATAATTCACAACTTTCACATCAACTCGCTTTCGTTAATTTCTTACAGTCCTATGATTCTATGATTTCTATGTACAGTTCTATGATTTGTTTGCCTGTCTATTGTGTGTCTGTGACATGCGCGTAATCAATAATACCACTTGTGGTATCAGTTGCTATAACGTTAAAATTATTAGTTTAAGGATGTTGTACATTGATTCTGAATCATTTGCCCATATGGAGTGAACTATAAAGCTCTATGGATTCACATAGGCCTACAGGGTTTGGAAATATTATGGAATCGGCTTGATTCTTTTTTGTGAAGTTTTTAATGGCGTTCTCCCATAAACCACCAAAATGGGGCGCTCTTGGTGGGATAAACTGCCAGTTAATACGGAACAAAGAGGCACTTTCTTGCAATGATTTCTGATTTTTGGGCGAATCTAGGAACTGATGCAATTCCTGTAAATCAGTACTGGTAGCTTGAAAATTAGTACCATTTTCAGAGTTCATTGACTGTGGAATACCACATCTTGCAATGAATCGTGTCAATGCTGCCAAGAAGGCCTTTGCAGACACCTCTGTGATGACTTCCACATGAACTGCATGTGTGACCATGCAGATAAATAGTTTTAAGTAAGATTTTACAAAGCTTTGTGACCTGGGCCCCCTAAGCCTAAGTGAAAAGGGGTACGCACCACCTTAGTCCTCCCACACACCCAGAACCTGAAAGGAGTGAACAGCGACTATCTCATCCAGCGACACCATATGCCAGCGACAGGGAAAGACTGTTTTGGAAGAGTCTTGAATTGGCGTGTGCGTTAGGCGCCAAACCCAGAAACTTTTACATTCATACAGAAACGACAAAGTCAGACACATCGAATCTCTGACTCTTCCAAAACAAGATGGTTAAGGTACACTTCTTGGATGGACTGTAATACACAGAGCTGTCTTGTTTTCAAACAATGGTCATTGTTTGATGAATCCCCATGTGTAGGCTATTCTTAACAAGACCATTGACTATTTATCTCTGAAACCTATCACTCTTTTCTATCTTTCTTCATAGTAATATCGGGCGATGACTTATCTTGTAACTGTATAATTCGTTATACATCATTCCTATTTTGTTTAGTTGTCTCTCTTTTCTGCATTCATTTGGAGCATAGATAATAGAGCTATTAGTAAATTTCTTGACACAAAAAAATAACCTCACTTAATAGTTCAATTGTCAAGATTAGTGAGTACACTGAAACATCTCAATAACTCCATGATTCGTAGTTTTGCCATCAAAAACACTGTAATTGTATCCACATGAAGTACACTATAGTTTGTGTAAAATAAGTTGAGACTTGGCCCTCCATCCCAAGAAATTACAGGGTTGCCAAATCGTGTAAAATTGCAAAATTCTCAAATTTCCAATTCAATGTCAGAATTGGATATAGAATATCCAATTCCATAGTATCCATATCCATATCCAAGTTTCAGGGTTGAAGGAACAAAAGGAAATTTAACTTTTATGATGAAATTGGAAACATCACAAATTTTTTTTTCTTTTGAAAAAAGGTCTGGATAATTTTTATCCGACCTATAGTTATTTTTTAAATTAATGTTTTTCTTCGTCAATATTGAGACATTTCGAGCAGAAAACATGAAATTTTCGTCAAATGTACTCGGAACAATATATTTTGGCCTCTCAGGAGTTTCAAAGTCAAGGATAGCGGCTGAATGGTGTGTCATCATAGGCTATCAATACCTGGGATCAACAAAAACAAAAAAATCTGGTGTGGCGCACTCACACAACTTTCCTTGCCGGTATGAAAATTTATCACCTGACGCTAGTGTACACGCGCATTCCAAGTCTACTATTCAAAGATCTGCCAGCTGGTGACAGGACAATAACGCTGGAGACACACGAAGTCTGCTATCTCTTCATAGTGAATGATTTAATAGAATCAACAGTTGCCAACAGTTTGCATTATTGAATAAACACATTTTCTCGAATTTCGAGCTTATTTCCAATTTTAGGTGAAAATGTCACTGAACATAAATTGTAGAGATTTTTATACTCAATCTTTTCCACTTAAAATTTTATCTTTGAATGTCGACATTTACAAACATAATCATTAATTAAAAAATAACTATATGTCGGATAAAAATTATCCAGACACCAATAGAAGGAGACATTCTCCTTGTTAATTTTATATAAAATTATTATGCATTATGACGCCCCATGATTCTGAGAGAAGTGATATTCAAAAGAAAAACAAATTTTGCATTGTTTCCAATTTTATCATAAGAGTTAAATTCCCTTTTAATCCTTCAAACCTGGATCTTTTCTAACGACAAAGTCAGACACATCGAATCTCTGACACTTCCAAAAAAAGACGGTTAAGTTACACTTCTTGGATGGACTGTAATATGCTGAGCTATCTTGTTTTCAAACAATGGTCATTGTTTGATGAATCCCCATGTGTAGGCTATTCTTAATAAGACCATTGACAATTTATTTCTGAAACCTATCACTCTTTTCTATCATTTCTATCTTTCTTCATAGTAATATCAGGCGATGACTTATCTTGTAACTGTATAATTCGTTATATATCATTCCTGTTTGTTTTTCAATGTCAAGACATTTCAAGTGTAAGCAAGATATGGACGGCGAACCAAATATGTAAGCAAAATGTGCCTTCACCGAATATGTAAGGGTAGGAAAATGAAAAACAAGAAAAGATCGTACAGGTTTTTGATATTTAAAACAAAACAATAAATTATTCATTACGAAATTAGAATTATAATTAGAAATTACAAAATAATAATAAACAGATGAATATTTCAAGGGCTACTCGCTTTGCTGCTAGTGAGGATTCAATTGTTGTGGTTATGAAAAATTTAAGAACAATGACTCAGTAGTCACCTACCTTTATGAAAATGGCTTCCCACTTTGGCATCCACTGGTATTTCGCGGCGTTAATTATTAATTAAAAATCAAAATAACTGATCCAATGAAATGGGTTCAGATCCCGTCCTATTCAATAATACAATTCTCTTTAAACTGCCCGAACTGCGACAGGAAAACTGTATTATAAAACACAAGAACAAAATCTATCCCCTTCACCAGAACAGCCGGTCTTTACTCACAGTCCTATCGAACGAGCTCACACACTGACTCTCACACACCGACCAAAAGTAAAATTTTGGGTATTAAATATAACTCAGTCAATGCCAAACATGAAAGCCATTTCAGTACATATTCTTATCTGTCGCACAAGCGGCACGTTTGTTTTTAAAAACAAAAAGAGAAGCTACATTAATTTTGACAACACATGAAATAAACAATCTTTCTGTCGATGACAAAAATCGTTCAAAGACAAAAACACTGTTCATTAAACTTTTCTAAATTAAAACTCTAAAATCCTGATCAATATGAGATAAATATATGATTCATATATATCCCATATGACCAGGTGACACAAGCAGAAAACATGAAATTTTCGAAATGCTAGAAACTTCTTTGTTTCAAAAGATAAGTGGGTGGTGAAAGCAAGAAAGTTTCTCAGAAATAATTGAAATCATTTTTCCAATTATCAAAAGTAGTTGGAAGATCGTATTTTGTTCTCCAAGGAATTTTAAAGTTTGTAGAGCGGCTGCATGGTATGCATTGTGTGCTAATAGCTGGAAATTTACGAGATATTTGACTGAATTATTTCAAACGTAAGCAGCGTATTGCCTCTAGAAAGGCTGTAATGATACACTACTTGGATTATTCAAGGCGAGGTTGTCATTTTCACTATTTCATAATCATGTGGCTTGCAGTTGCTGAATTTTTCAACCGTTCTGTATTACTTTCCTTGACCTATTACCATAGGTAAGGAAAGTATTGCTTTCCGAAAAAATTAAGGTACCCCAATTTCTAAATTTCTATACGTTTCAAGGTCCCCTGAGTCCAAAAAAGTGGTTTTTGGAGATTGGTCTGTATGTGTGTGTGTATGAGTGTATGTGCGTCTGTGTACACGATATATCATCTCCCAATTAACGGAATGACTTGAAATTTGGAACTTAAGGTCCTTCCCCTATAAGGATCTGACAAGAACAATTTCGAACAAATCCAATACAATATGGTGGCTAAAATAGCAAAAATGTTGTCAAAAACAGGGTTTTTCGCGATTTTCTCGAAATCGGCTCCAACGATTTTGATCAAATTTATACCTAAAATAGTCATTGATAAGTTTCATCAACTGCCACAAGTCCCATATCTGTAAAAATTTCAGGAGCTCCGTCCCATCAATGCAAAGTGTGATTTTAGATTTCCAATTATCATGCTTCAGATAAAATTTAAACAAAAAAAATCAAGTGGAAACGATTGAGCATAAAAATCTCTACAATTAATGTTCAGCGACATTTTCACCTAAAATTGAAAATAAGCTCGAAATTCGAGAGAATGTGATTATCCAATTGCAAACTGTTGGCAACTGTTGATTCTATTAAATGATTCACTATAAAGAGATAACAGACCTCGTGTGTCTCCAGCGTTATTGCCCTGAAACCAGCTGGCTCAAATCTTTGAATAGTAGACTTGAGATGCGCGGGAACACTAGCGTCAGGTGATCAATTTTCATAATGGCAAGGAAAGTTGTGCGAGTGCGCCACACCAGATTTTTCAGTTTGTTTTTAAACCTTGTAATATCTTTTTCATGATTAATAATAGTAGGATTGGGCTTTTTTGTACTTCTCTTTACTATGTTCTTCTATATATATATATAAAAGCGAAATGGCACTCACTCACTCACTCACTCACTCGCATAACTAAAAATCTACCGGACCAAAAACGTTCAAATTTGATAGGTATGTTCAGTTGGCCCTTTAGAGGCGCACTAAGAAATCTTTTGGCAATATTTTAACTCTAAGGGTTGTTTTTAAGGGTTTAAAGTTCGTCTTTTAGCATGTATATTCTTCTTCTACCAATCTATTATTATAATTGAAATTTCCATATCATATGTTACTATAGAACTATAATCTAGATAGAGTACCTCTTCGAAACAGTTGTTAACTGGCAACTAAATTAATAATTTTGTCAGGTTGGCATTAAGTTGAGTTGACTTTGTTAGGTTTGCACCAAGTGAAGATTTAAATGCATTTATCGCGGATAATTGATTGGGCACTGCTACTTCAATCTTTTCTTGTTTTTCATTTTCCTACCCTTACATATTCGGTGAAGGCACATTTTGCTTACATATTTGGTTCGCCGTCCATATCTTGCTTACACTTGTTGTGTGAGTGCGCCACACCAGATTTTTTTGTTTTTGTTGATCCCAGGTATAGATAGCCTATGATGACACACCATTCAGCCGCTATCCTTGACTTTGAAACTCCTGAGAGGCCAAAATATGTTGTTCCGAGTACATTTGACAAAAATTTCATGTTTTCTGCTCGAAATGTCTCGACATTTACGAACAAAAACATCAATTTAAAAAATAACTATAGGTTGGATAAAAATTATCCAGACACCAATAGAAAGGAGACATTCTCCTCATTAATTTGATATAAAATAATTACGCATTATGACGCTCCATGATTCTGAGAGAAGTGATATTCAAAAGAAAAACAAATTTTCCCGATGTTTCCAATTTGATCATAAAAGTTAAATTTCTTTTTAATCCTTCAAACCTGGATCTTTTCTAGCACTACTAGGATATCGGGAATGATATTCTACACCCAATTCTGACGTTGAATTGGAAATTTGAGAAAGTTGCAATTTTACATGAATTGGCAACCATGCAATTTCTTCGGATGGAGGGCCAAGTCTCAACTTATTTTACACAAACTATAATATGCCATTTGAACTGATAACTCCAGTAAAGATTTCATTGAAAGCTCTATGGATTCACATATAATAATATAACTAGAGACACCCTGGGTTAAAGAACTCGCTCATGAACAGTTGTTTTGATCTCTGAAATCTTTTACAAGTATGTCAAATTAGTATTTAACAATATTTTCTAATATCCATTCATAGAGGCTATATTATGAATTGATTATGGGTAATGATAGGATCAGTATCCAATATACAATTTTTCGAATTTGGTTCTATCAGCCTCGATATTGCAGAGCTTGATATATAATGTATTGATATTGCAGAGCTTGATATATAATTATTATTTAACGAAAATCCTAAATAAATGCTGTAGATCACCCCGAAGACTTCTGCTACTGCAGACATTGACAACAGGGATAACAGCTAGATGGAAATTCGATGAGAACTACTATCCAAAAATTAGTTGCCAGCCCGGGAATCGAACCCGGTACCTCCCAATTGCTACTCAGGAATGCTTACCCTTACACCAAACTGACAATCTCTGGATAGCAGCGCTCATTGAATTTCCATCTAGCTGTTAACCCTGTTGTCAATGTCTGCAGTAGCAGAAGTCTTCGGGGTGATCTACAGCATTTATTTAGGATTTTCGTTAAATGATAATTATATATTAATTAGCATTTTAATAAATGTATTCTCTATATAATTCCATCTGTAGCTTGATATATATTCATCACCCTCCAAAATTTGTATTAAACGCTTGGTCCCGTAAGCTACAGATTATAGAGGTTCTACTGTGTTGAATGTACTCTACTGGAGGGTGAATATACTCGAACATTGAGTATTTTGAAGATAATAAAATTTTTTAGTATTATTTTTCATTTTGAATTTCCTTTTATTTGAAAACCAATAATAGACCTTTGAGACAATTGGTCTATCTTTTCATATTCCCCAAAAACTACCTGATTGTTATAAGCTAATTTTAGTATGTGCTTCCTCAACATGAAAATAACCTTCTCTTGGAATATAGGGATGTAGAGGCATATTTATATAAGATAAAATTCCTGGAAGGTTGTATATGTGAGCATGTTGTCAATGGAAATGAGTAGAATACAAAAACTTTGAGAAGTATAATAAAGTTGAATGAAATCAACTTCAATTATTGTATGGCAAGACCACGATACTTATGAGCTCTACTTAGAAATCCTATTATATCAAGCGAGCAATTTCTATATATATACATCTGTGGAAAATTAAAATATCTCATCCCCGAAAATTCATAAACTGACGTATAGCCAACACTGTAAAATATAAACATGACCTCACAAATCAAAATTCAGGGAAAAAAAGTTTTGGGCTGTGCGTGTTAGTCCTTCCCCAATAATTTTTTTTCTGTTTATCAATAAATAAATAACGAGCGAAGCTCGGTGCCCCGATATTGGATTGTGAAACAAGATAATAATTGTACTGGAATTTAACTAGTAGTTCTGTGAACAGTAGACCTAACGCAGTTTTCTCATCCACAAGTATCTGATGTCACCTGTTTGAATAGTTAACGAACTCAGTTCACGCTTGAATTATATGATATAATTCATCCAGTTCTGTGATAATCTTACCATCTGATGAGAATTATTTTTTTACGATAAAAATATTATAATTTTCTTCAGCATTATTTAGTTCATTTGATTATTTTTAATCAACTATTGAATTCAAAAGTGAGAATATTGATAATGATGGGTACGCATAATAATACAGTACCAATATCTGGGAAACAAGCTTCGCTCATTATTTATTTATAAACTATTGATAAACAGAACACAATTCTTTGAAATTATTGGGGAAGGACTATCAGGCACAGCCCAAAACTGTTTCTTCCCCGAATTTTGATTTATACACTATAAATAGTCCAGAAAGTAGGATATGTTCGATACACTTGAATTCAGATTTAATTTTCAGTCCAAACATTAAAAACAAAAAAGTTCTGATTTAGATTATTTACAAAACAAATTGGATAACAAAATAACACTCACTAATCACTTAAGATTGTCAAATAATGAATAACTTTGAAAATTATGATATTCTCCAGTTTAGAATGATTATCATGTCATGTCAACAAATCAGATTATTTTGATCAAGTCGATTAAAATTTCTAGATAATATTTCTTGCTGATTGATTACACAGCTGGAAATAACTCTGTCTCTCTCCCACACACGCATCTTCTGTTTCAACAGATGACGAAATTATCATCTGTTTTTCCATGGATGCATAATTGTTATCCTTTTAATGTCCTTCAGCAAGTTTTCCCAGGGATGAGACCTAGTGCAATCGAATTTCTATATCATAAACCTACTATGTTCCAAATTTCGTGAAAATCGTTGGAGCTGTTTTCAAGATCCGTTGAACATAAATAACCAGATAACCAGATATAAAAATATAAACAGATATACAGAAATTGTTTGCTTAATATAATAGGATGACTGAAAAACAAAATATTAAAACCAAAGACCTTAAAGATGCATATCTCTTCAAGGTCTTTGATTGAAACTGTAAGCCTTATAGAAATTGACACGGCTTACACAGTCATCTGTGTAATCCACTTGTCAGCTGATTGATTATGAATAATTTAGAGTATGGAGGAATTCCTTTTCTTTTCATATTATCCTTAAAATGCAAAATTTCAAAGAACCTTGTGTATACATCGACGCGCAGTTGAAAAAGGAATATTCCTGTCAAATCTCATTGAATTCTATCAACCCATTTGGCCATAATCGCGTTACATACAGACAGACAAAAGAAAATCCGAGTTACTCACTACGTTCGGTCAATAAACTGTGATATTTTTATAATTATTCAAAAGCAATTAAGCCGTCCATTACAATCAATGAGAGAAAAACCAATAAGATGCTCATATTATCTTCTCAAGTCTTGATACATTAACAATGTGCTACCGGTAATTCATGAGTAAATACTGATATAGTCGATTTCAATGAACATTAAATGAAATGGTCGTTTCCTTCTAAATCTCTATACTTGAGCATTCTGTTAATTTCGAACAGAGCTCACTTTCATGAGGTTTTCTCAGATGATGCAGCAATCACTGAGGAATCTCCAACACAGATTTCAATAATCCAGGAGTCATCTAAAATTAAAACTATTAGTGCTATATTGCTAAATTATTATTGCCAATTATTTATGTTTTTCAGGAAATTATTAATGCCATAAATGTCTCTCAATTAAATGATAATTTTTGGAGTTTCAATTATTATAATATTTTTCACATTCCCATTTTTCATTTTTTTAATATTTTGAATCCCTTCATTTGGGTCACTCGTTTAGTCAAATAATATCGGGGGAACGAGCTTTGCTCTGGAGTGTGAAAGCATAGAAAATTTGTAACAAAAGATTGAATTTATAGTTTATAATTTATAGTTTTTTTCTCAGTCATACAATTATTTTTACAGTTATATGAGGAGGCACAACAGGCTTATGCCCAAAACTGTCCCTTTTCAAATTTATACTACAGTCAAAATAAAAATCTAGGTCAAGCTACTATCACTCATCAAAATAACAATTTATTCACACTTCAAAAAACAAACACATCATCAATTACCAATAGATATACTATGAATTCGATTTAGAATGATATACTATGTTTGCTACAATACTTGTTAATATACTATGTACTATTCTACAATAACAGAATCTAGTTACTATCTTTGACTTTCTGAAGTAAACATGTTTTCTAAAAAAAGAGAAATAAATGAAAAAGAGTTTTTCTTGTTGAATTTTTCTTTTTGTGAGATCAGCTGAATGATCCCACATATGCACTCGTTCACTCATTTCCATTATGGTATTGACAGACAACAAAATTTCCAGCTGTTTTTCCAAGAACATATTTATTCTTTTATGTCCTTCAGCGAGTTATCCCAGGGTTGAGAACTAGTGCAATTGAATTTTCATATTATAAAACTACTTTGTTCCAAATTTTGTGAGAATCGTTAGAGCCGTTTTCGAGATCCGGTCACATACAGATATACATATATAAACATAAAAACATCTGAACATATAAACATATAAACAGAAATTGCTCGTTCAATAGTATAGGATAGTACAATTAAATAGTATTTATATAGTATTATTCGGTTATATATCTATCACAGAAATCTCTCTCAGCAGCGACTGTATAAACGCTTAACATGGGTTGATAGGGAACAATAATAATAAGAATAATCTTATATTAATAATCTATCCTTTTCTAGGCAAGCAATATTTCTGTGTCACAGATATCCAAAAACTTCACCACTAGAATGTGAATATTCTTTGAAACGGTTTGATATAAATTGATGGGTGATTTCCACCATTCATTATCTCTTGAAATTCTATTCTTGGATCTTGTATTAAAACCTTCTCATTAAAAATTTTCGATTCAATGTGGCAGACCAAAATTTTGAAGCTACCTACAGAATTTTTTAAAAAATTTCAATAGGATTCCCAGTGGAGCCCACTGTCAAATTATCTTTGGAAAAGGAACATTAAGCTGTTTTCCTATCAATATTAAGCTGTATGTGAATCAATAGAACTTCATAGGTTTCTCCTTATGGGTAAATGATTCAGAATCAAAATTCAAATTCATTAAATTGATGATACCAACGACAGAGCAACTGCCATCACAATTTTTATCATTAATATTACGCAAATGCTACTGAAGGATAATAGTCAGGCAGACACACAGGAGCAAGTTATTTTATCTAATGTACTTTCAATATTACTTTTATATCCTGAGAAACGACGAAGTGAGTAAAAATTTAACCGGCTGTCGTGCAACCGGCACATAATTTTTTCTATTATTCTTGATAAAACTGAAAGCAAACTAATCGGTCTCATATTATTATCTATTTTTATTGAGTTTTGCTTTTTGAAGATTGGTACGATAACACTTGATTTGAGATTCTCAGGAAAAATGCCTTGGTTTAAACTTAGGTTTATTAAATGAACAATAAATGGCGCAATAGAATTTTTTATTAGTTGAGTATTAAAATTATCGCAGCAAGATGATGTTTTAGACTTCAAACTTTCGATTACATATTAAGAACTTCAGGAACAGAGGTAGGAAACAGATAAAACGAATGACTGTTATTTTCAACTGGGCTGTTATCTTGCACTGATAAGCGTGAAGCAGGTACAGTATCATTTCTATCAACTGAAATTAAAAACTGATTCATTTCTCTCGCTACGTCCTGTGACTTTGAGATTATTGTACCATCAGAGAGCTCAACTTGTTCAATTCCTTTATTCTTTCTAACTCCAGTTGGACTATTAATTATTTTCCATTGTTTGGTTGAATCGCCCTGGCTTCCTATTAGTAATTTTGAATAGTAATTATTCTTCTCAGTAATGATATCAGCCTTCAGTATTTGACAGAATTAATTAAAATAAGTTTGAAAAGAATTATCATAGGGTCTTTGTTTTACAAAAGCATAAAGTTTTTTCTTTCTCTTAATTTATTCAATACCTTGAGAGTTGTTATCCACTGACTAATTAATAATTGTAGGTACTTCAGCTAATTTTTTTATTTACAATTCTAGTTTTTGAATTGAATTCAATTGCATTATTTAATATATCTTCTAGATTTTGATAACAAAGATTGACGTCACTAATTCTTGCAAAGTCTTCATAATTACTGCCTTAACTTTATTATTCCTAGACTAGTTCGTAATCTATATAGACTTTTTTTCAGTGTCTTTTTGTTTTCTATTAAACATCCTATAATCAAGACCCAACATACAATGATCGTTGATATCAACATCAGATATTGCTGTTACATATCTGTCAATTCTTCTATCCTTAATAATATGATCTATGCAGGTACTGGTAAATTCTGTTTTTCTTGTTGGTGCATTAATACAGTCATTAATAGGTCATTGTTGTTGATAGAAACCCGTTTTCGTTCAGTAAATTTAGTGAATCAAGGTTATTAATATACATTATTGTGGAGTAAATTAATTAATGACAAACAAGAAAAGAAAATTGAAAATCAATAAGATTTTATTTGAGTGCAGTTATAATCCATTCTCAATTCCTGGGGCATTAACTCCTTAATAAACAAACAATGCGCTCTTGTAGTTTCAAGTTTATTATCATATTCAATAAAGCTCAATAGATTTTAGTTTCAGTTCAATGGTTTTGCATATGGTTTAGGTTGATGGGAAAATAAAAGTACTGTAATTTCAGTACACATGGACAAACATTTTTCAAAGCCTGTCATTATTCTTATCTCAGTTATCAAACAGAAATGAGAAAGTGCAATTTATTATATATATATCAGTGGGAATGCTATTTTTATCTTCATATTTCTTGATTAACCACTGTCATGCAAGTATCCGAATATATATTACCTTTTTCAGATAGAAATTGATATAATGCATTTTTTATTCTAGGTTGTATTTGATGTGAGATCACCGGCAGAGTATCTACACATTCCTATTTTAATGACACCTTATAGCTACTCCGTATATCGAGGGAGTTGAATTCTAGTCCTAGTCATTTTTTTCAAGAATAGTTTTTATAAATAGATATTTATTCATTCGAAACTTCTTGATAATACTCGAGACTCCTTAAAACTGAGTTCATTTCTATTAGTACATTTCTTATATCAGTGCACTTCTGAATTTCGAGATGTTAATTAAATTCCATTCATCTTTAAACTCCAGTTTTATAGAATATTGCTATCGGCGATTAATATTTTGTATTTTTCACATAAATTGCATATTTAAAAAGACGTCAATAATGTGCTTTACATTTTTTTGAAATATATTGTTTTCAATAGATAAAGAAATTCTAGGAAACACAGTTTTATTGAAATCTGTTATTTTTTGCATACTGCATTAATTCAAAAAAAGTTATACAGTAGCCTACTCGTCATTAAATTCATATTTATTATGTTGAAAACATGATCTATTTCTATTTATATGGAGTCTTCTGTTAATATATAAAGCTTAAAGCCATAGAAGATATAATGTGTAAGTTTTTGAGCCACTCTGTTTAAATAATGTGTATTATTATACTTTTATTAGCTGAATGCGTGTCGGAGACTTACAAGAATTGCTTCATTCTTGTTTTAAGTTGGAAACTGAGAGACCATTAATGTGGATCATTTTTCTATGTTCAACTTGGTTGAAAAACCCTCATCTGTCCACATTATAGATGGTATTATTAGAAATAGTGATTTTTTAGTCCTGTTACCTTATTTCAAGTTGTAATTATCTATTTCGAATAAAGGAAAATTTTGTTTAGTTGCACGAAGTTGATAGCCCTACTCAATTGGTTTACAGATGCCAGTGCGAGTTGATTATTCTGTGTAACATTCTGTGTGGATTCCAGTCGTTTTATGAACAGAATGTCTTCTACCATAGTACTTAAATATTATGGAGAAAAGAGTCAAAGCGTTTATAACTTCAATGGGTGGACATTTTGAGCATATTCTTCAATAATCTTTGGTAGCTAAGAAATGAATAATAAAATATTACATTACAATTTAGTTGTTTTGTTTAAAACTGGCCACATTCGGCAACAATCAATCGACAAAGTTAGGAAAATCTTAATGAAAAACCCTTTATAACTTGAGATTCGTTGAGAGTGAAGTTTACAATAGCGTTGGGGGTGGCTGTTTTGCTTAAAAAAGCTAAAGATTTTCATCACAACGGATTTTCCATTTTTTTTTTTTTTAATTAGAAATTGTGTAACAGGACTAAAAATTCGCCCTGTATCAATAGGCCTGCGATTATCATTCACAGAAGCTGTAAAACATGTTGAAATGTGTTGCTCGTAATAGTGTTGTGTGTTCAAGAATAAGAAGACATCATTTAGACCAAATATGTCTAATAATTATTATGATATGCTTGTGTACTTGATATGGTTGGGTACAGCTTGTTAACTGAGCCCTCTTACTTATCATTCTGTATTACACCAGTTCATTATACACTTGAATTAATTCATAATTCAACAGTCAATGAATTTTTGTTTCATCCTTCATCAATGAATGATGGGAATCTGTATCGTGAATTATTTTCTATTAATTCTTTACACCTATAAATGTTTATTGTGTCGTATTAGTCCAGTCAATACATACATAAAAAAGGGATGTGCTTGCAATTTATATTGTAGTTCTGATTTTTTACTATATCCAATTTCTTCATGCAAAATTTCCTTGTGCTAGATATAGAGTGGCCCAAAACCTCGTATTTTCGGTTCATTTTCCAGTTTTCAACTATTTCTGCCAAATACAACAATTGGACAGAAAAATCATGCAATACGAGTCTAATTCGGTCGGAATTTGAAAAATTATTGTTGAGTATACTTGAGCCCATATTCCAATATACCAAAAATGGCCTATTTCTATAATTTTATAATCTAAAAAAAGGGCGAGAGCAAATTTTTCTGTCCGTTACTGGATTTGGTAGAAATCGCTGAAAACTGGAAAATGAACCGAAAATACGAAATTTTTGAGCCACTCTGTATCTAGCACAAGGAAATTTTGCATGAAGAAATTGTTTCTTGACTTCTCCTATAATAAATATATCAAAAAATCATAACTACAATATAATTGCAAGCACCAATGTATATATATTGACTGGACTATATTTCTATTAAATAGAAATTGTAAGACTTCTGTGGAATTCATAAATTTCCAAGTAAAGATCATTAATAATATATTTGGCGTGTAAGATTATTGAAATGGAAATCCGGATAAAGATAAATCAGCGCTTTATACATGAAAAAATGTAAAATTTTTTTACTTGGAACTTAGAATTAGGTTACAATGCGACTTTCAAGAAATTAAATCTGTTATTATCACAATCGATTTTTATAATAATTACTGTCAATGTAGCTTTTCCAATCATAATACAGCATAATTACCACTCAATTTGAAATCGACTTCTTCATTCTTGCAAACCATTTACCAGAGATGGTAAATTTTACCATTTTACTGTTTCTTGTGACATAGCGTAATGTTGATGTTGAAGAGTATTTATGTGCTTTCGAGCAATATTGATTTCTAAAACATTTCACAAGATGATTAGAGGATGATCAGCCATTTCTTTCTGTATAGGTACTCTATCTATTGTGATTGTGATGTCGTGGTAAATTCCAATATTGAATAAGAAAACTTGAAAACAACAACTTTATCAGTTGAAATAACGAGAAGCAAGTTTCTTGTGTTCTTGTCTCGTCTAAGATCTCATCAAGCTAAGCTGAATTATTATGTTATACGTTATTCTTAACTGACATGTAGTTATGACAATTTGTAATAATGTTATCCAATAATATATCTTTCTTTCTTGAATCAGATTTGTCTTTATACGGTAACTCTTTATATATGGAGGAATAATTATTCCAGTATTTTAAAAAACGTTTTACAAATTAGGAAATCTCTAAGTTTAAATGATATAAAAACAATGGAAGATTTCAACAAACTTTCAAGTTTTTATTCAAAAACAAACTGAACTATAAAAATTATCATAATTATCAGCATTTTTTCTCACTTATTTTCAAAATAACTTTCACTAACAATCCTTCTAAAACTACTCAATACTGAACAACATACAGTAAGTCAATTTTCGCACTGATAATATGGTAACTTTTTCATTTTAATCTTAGGCTACATGTATCGCACTTGTCTCACTTGATTTTGTAGTCCAATTTTATTACAGTTAAGTTGTTGTAGCATTAAGCTCTGAATTCACCTTGATGGAAGCACTTGGTTTTCAAGTTCATTATTATCCAATCTCAAACCATCATGTTCATCGCGCTGTCTTGTCATCATGTTGAAGTCATTCAATTAATCTGTAAGGAACGTCAAATACATTTTAACTTCATATTTTGGTATAATTAATCACTGATTTCATATTCACTGCAATGATTATTGTTTCTTGTATTCACTTGGAGAGAAACTTCATAATATTCAGAATGTAAGATATATTTCAATTATCATTTGTTTCAATATATATAGTTAGTTCTGAAATATTGTTGTTTGGGCTTTCAATTTTCTCTTGAATAAAAATAATACAGTTTGGAATAAAATGCTTACATTGATTATATTCAATTTTGTCGTATTGGAGACCTCTTCAACTTAGTATAATAAGCTGGCTGAGCTTGTATGATAGGCTACAGTATAATCAATTTAAATATTTTATTCTCAAGCTCTGATAAATGAAAAAATAAATGGTTTTCCATTTATTGTAGGTTTCAACAAGAAAATAGTATATTGTTGACATCATCAGTAGTATAATAATTTAATGAAGAAAATTAAGTAAAAAGATTGTATTCTATACATAATTAGTAATTTATTATAACATTGGATGAACGTTTTTATGAAATCGATAAAGAAAACTAATATTTTACTACACAATGAAATTTTAAAGCAGTAAATTCAATTCTTATATATTACACTGAATCATAATTATTCAAAAGGTTTGGGTATAGTTATAATTAAATTCTGTATTTTTATAAAGAAAAAGATGCATAAATAAGCATAAAACATTCAACAAAACTGATATAATATTTTTTTAATTTCTACTTTTTCAGATCATAGATGTATCTAAAAATACCAATAGTTCCTGTCCTATAAAATTCGTATGAAGGGATTGATGATGCAATGGAAATATAACTCTCACTTGAAAATGCGGCTCCAAAGGTGATAAAGAAAATAACAGTCATTGTGACTCAGATTATTGACATGGAATCAATAGCAATAAAAAATGCATTATATCTTGTGATCTACGAATCACAGATGTAGGCTGTACGAATATGAACAAAAATAGGTCTGAAAAACATGACGTCATGGTAATTGATTCTATTGATGAAATCTTCTAGAATATGAAAGGATAGTACTCGCATGTTCGCATCATTCAACTTCAGTGCCGTATTAAAGTTTTAATACCGTAGCCTACCGTATATGTAAAATTAGAGGGCTTAGTCGAAATCACTTTTGATAAATAAGTAGCCTACTTATTTGTTCCTATCAATAGTGTGTTACGATTTCTATTAAAATGAGATTCATAAAAACAGAAATTCTACTGTGATAAAATAGCTATTTATGTATTAACAGCATAAAACGCGACTCTATTGATTGAGAAGAGCAGTTATCGCACGATAATTTTGCAAAAGCAATAAAGAAGTTTCACGCTCGAATCATACAAAACGTTTTATACATCTGCATTATGGGACTACAAAACAATGAATAATACATTTTCGCCATTGTTGATGAACATTATCCACGTTATAATGGCAGTGAAGATGGACAGGACAGCGTTGTCGATTCTCTGCCTTAAATAATAATCAAATCAATCTATTCCTCTTTATGAATACACATTACAAAAAATTATAGAAAGCATTATAGGAAATTTTCTTCACATGGGCTATGATGCCTGTGTGCGAAAAAGAGTCCGAATCATTTAATATATCCATTTTAATTAAGAGGAGGAAACAAGAGGAAAAACTAACTAAAGAGAGAGAGAGAGAAAAAAAATGGAAGAAGGGAAGAGAAGGGGGAAGAAAGAGAAAGTAAAAGGAGACAGATAGTAAGAAGAAAGTACAAAATAGAAAAGTTTTTAATTTGGGTCGAGGATCATCCATCAGGGCCGCCAGGCAAGCACATGCTAGAGACGGACATAGCAAATTAAAAACAGATTATTATTTTCAAAAAACCTTCTAGAAATGGTAAACAGACCGCAATAGCATCTCCGATGTTTCTCTACTGTGTTGGAACAGCCAAGAGAGCAACATTTCCTTGTACGCGGCATTACTGTATGTGTTAAAGATTGACAACTGAACAGGCATGTTGCAACACAAGCGATGAGAAATATAATAGGGGCATCGGGATGAGGCCAAACTCGGCATCCTTATGTTGCTAATGCTAGAGGCACGTGTGAAATGGTCATGATTTGATACAATTATATTTAAACTTTCCCTTCCTTTAAGCATATGCACAAGTAGAGCTTTCATAAAAAGCTGTCGAATATCCAAAACCTGAAACTCTATGAAAAGCTGATCAGTAGGATAACGTCTTGGATGGCCTGTCGCAGTCTTGATAACTGCCTTCTGCACAATCAGCAGCAGCTTCAATACGTTCATAAAGGCACCCCCCATACAACAATACCACTGTGGAGCAGTGCTTGAACATAAGCAAAGTATGCCAATCTCACAATAGAAGGATCTAGCAGGGAGTTTAACTTTTTAAATAAATATATATATATTTTTTCTGAGCTTTTGCTTTAGGTGCGATGTGTGCTTATCCCATCTCAGATTCTTATCAAAGTATACACTAAGGTATCTATACTCAGAGAGTACTCCAGCTCATGACAATTGCATGTAGTAAGATCCGGACATGTATGAATAATAATAGACAATCCATCCCTCATATTAACATTATGATTACTGAGTTGCAGAGGCATTACTTTTGTTTTGTTTGTATTTAAGGTCAAGGAGTTTTGATCAAACCATTTTTCAGGGTGTTAAGGCCCTCATTAGCTATTCTATAAGCACCATTCCATGTTTTGCCTTCAAACAGTACAGCTGCATCGTCTGCAAAAAGGAACATTTTCCCCCTGGATTCTACCTTCACAATAAGAAACAGAAGGGGACCGAGTGTGCTGCCCTGTACTACCCCGTAGTCTACAGTTGCCATGGAGCTTTCAATGTTCAACACTCTAACCACCTGTTTGCGGTTAGTGAGGTAATGTGTGAACCAATCCAGGGAAATGCCACGTACCCCGACATGCTCCAGCTTCTTGAACAGTGCTCTTCTATCAATGAAGTCAAACGCTTTCGCCAGATCAAGGAAAGCAGTGACCAGGCAGTTGCCCCGAGACAAACTATTGAAGGCAGATGTTGCAAAGTCAAATAAGGCCTCATTAAACACCGACCCCCTCCCTGAATCCATAATGCTCTGAAGCTATAATTTTGTGAGCTTCAAGAAAGGTACTTAGCTGTACCTTCACCACCCTTTCCAAGTTTTTGGAGAAAACAGAAAGGAGTAATATAGGTCTGAAATTTGGGTATGCATTCTTATCTCCACCCTTGTGTATGGGAATGACAGTTGCTACTTTCAGGGCCCTTGGAAAAACGCCTTGTCTCATGCTATTATTGATTATGTGAGCTAAAGGTTTAGCAAAATATTCAACATTATTCTTAACTAGGGACGCTGCAACACCATCAAATCCAGGGGCAGAGTCACCCTTCATGGAAAGGATTATTGAAGTAATTTCCGCCTCTGTTACAGCTTGGAAAAAGAAAGTATTTGGATTGGAAAAATCTCCATCTGCTACAATCCTTTCACCACCCGAATTCAGAGCTGCAGCTAGACTATACCCTACCTTGGAGTAATAGTTATTGAAATTGTCTGTCACTTGCTTAATGCTATCCATATTACTGTAATTCTGGGTGTAAACCTGAAATTGGAAAATCATTACTTTTTCTTCGTCTTCCTGCCAGTTCATTTACTACTCTCCATATTTTTTTATTTATTTATTCGTGGACAGAATCACAAATCATATAAATCTATTCCATTCCCAAATTTTGATAAATTAATAGAATGTCCAAAAAATAGGTTATGTTTCTACTGTAAAACGTTCAAGTTCAATTTTCGTCCAATATATATATATATATATATATATATATATATATATATATATATATATATATATATATATAGCACATAACAGAAGACACTTGAAAGTTTGTAATATGAATTAAAACAGGAGACATTAGACATAAATAGATTGAAAACACTTAAATACTTATTAGAAATTTTCGGAAACGGAGTTTCCTTCCTCAACCGAGCAGACTGCAGTTTGAAATCCAACGGTCGTGTGACCACAGAGTACGCACGGAGAGTCAATTGTAGCAGCAGAGACCACAGATTACGCGGTGCAGACGGATGGAGAGAAAAAGGTTACAGATTCAGGGGACATTATGGGGTATTTAGGGGGCATTTACAAACGGGATATTTAAGATTTGAGTGGGTTATGAATAAGGAAAGGTGTAGCTTATGAATTGATAGAAAAGAGGAGATTTAAAATTAGAAATCAAAAAAGAATTAGACTAAAATTGGAGAAAGGAATTGTAGAATTGAACTTGAATGAAATTTATTTTCCATTTTTATTGAACATTTAATATATATTTGATAGCTGTGAAATTTATTATGATATGATGAAATTTATTTCAATTTAATTAAACAGTTGTTAGCTATGGTACTATTGCTGTCTGTTGAGACCAGGACTTTTCACTCCACTAGATATCTCAGATGGCAAGTATACTTCAATGGCAACAACACTTCTGACCCTTCTTGCCCTCCCCCCACGACTACTCCTGACCAAATCATCAAAAAGTTTGCCCCAAAATCCAATCGTGAACCCAGCCAACCACCTGTTGAAATCTTCTGCAATTTTCCCTCCAACTTTCTCAAGAGAAAGATGTGAGGAATAGTATCAAAGGCCTTGGCTAAGTCCAAATAGACAGCCAAGGTCCTTTTGTTCATTCGAAAATTATCTGTCACAATCCTCACCAGCTCTGATATTGCATCCTCAGTGCATTTTCCCTCTTGAAAACCAAATTGATTTTCTGCTATTAAATTATGGCTTTGAAGATATTTCATTATACGTACCTTCATCAATTTTTCAAAAATCTTAGACAGGTTACTTATTAGACTAATAGGGCGGTAATTTTCAGGAGCTTGTCTCTCACCTGATTTAAATAGTGGAATTATATTTGCAACCTTAAAGTGTGAAGGAAAATGACCTGTTTCGAAACATTTGTAAAACAAAATTGATAAAGGCTGAGATATGTATACTGATATATTTTTCAAACAAACATTGCTTATATTATCAATACCAGGAGATTAATTAGTTTTTAGTGTATTTATCATGGCAGCAACTTCATCGGAGTTTGTAGGGAAAATGAAAAACGAATCTCGAAAATGTTGAGTATGTGGAACTAAAGTTGGTACTGGGTGACTTGAGCTCAAACTATTATTCAGATTTTCTGCATAACTTCTACCTACTTGCGAGAAATGATTATTTAATATAGGGTCGATGTCAGGAGCTTATCTATTTCGTTTTATATCTAAAATTTCCTCTATTCAGAGCCACGTCTTTTTGTTGTTCCCTTTACAAGTTGACATTTTATTTTTAAAGTAGTCTAGTTTAGCTTTCTTAATTAGTGTGTTAAGTAGATTTCTATAGTTTTTGTATCTAGCTTTCAGTGTAGCATTAAATGGTGGGATTTTCAGTTTTTTATGTAGTTTGTCCCTCTCTCTTATGGATTTTATTAGCCCTGAAGTTATCCATTTTTTTAATGGTCTATTTTCATTTGTCATTTTAATTTGTTCGGTAGCAGAATCTATGTGGTCCATCAGTTTCTCAAAGAAAGCATTTATTTTGTCATCCAAATCAAGATTAGCCTCATTAAAAGTAGTTTCATTCTTCCAACTTTCCTGTCTCAACTTGTCCGTAAGGTTCTTATAGTTTATTCGTTTAATAATATTCTCCTTTACATCAATATAGACTGGGTTTGAATTTCCTATGTGTAGTGTAGTACAGAAGTGGCCAGTAATACATACTTACAGGTCCTTTGAACAGAGCTTATTATGTTTTCATATTTAAAATTAGCATTTTTATAAAAAATGTGGTCTAAGCATGTACCTGTATTGTGTGTTACTCTAGTAGGTACATTAATAAGAGATCTCAGGCCATACATTCGCATTAGACCGCTATATTCATTTGTCAAACTACTGTTACGTAAGATATAAATGTTTATATCTCCTATTAAAACCGCATTCTCATTCTTATCAATATTTCTCAGCATAATATCTAACTCGTTAAAGAAAACTTCAATATTAGCAGGGGGTGATCTGTACACGACAATCAACGATACGAAGCAGTCGAATGCTTGTTATCTAATCGAGACGATATCAGCCTCCGAGCTCTCACAATTTACACAAACTTTATGCCATCCCTCACAAATAAACACAGACCGTTACTTTTGTTCAGCTGGCCTGGCTTATCAATAACTGAGTAACCGTCTATTCCGTAATCAAAAGATCTGTTTTCAGTCATCCACGTCTCGGTTAATACTATTAAATCGTATTTAATCTTGCAGTTTTGTACAGTGTAAATGAATTCATCCACATTTTTACTAATACTACTAAAATTTTTACTAAATCATTTATCAAAGTGATTGATGATAAGGACCGATAAGGTTAAACAATGAGTGCAATATAAATGTCAATAGTCAATCGATTTTCAATAACTATTATATTAGTCTGCTCGACCACTATTTAAGTTTCAGTGAAGAATAAAACATCAATAAAAATAATTTATACTTTAAGCTAATATGATTTTTCTACTTTTCAATAATATTATCATGTTATTCAGTTCGGCCACTATTTGAGTTTCAGTGGAGAATAGAAAAATCAATGAATAATAAATTGTACTCTAAGCTACCATGATTTTATACTTTATCAATTCATCCTCAAGTTACCTACATATCAAAATTACAATACATCGATTATAAAAACAATTTATACCTACGCTACCACGATTCTATACTCCATCAATTCATCCTCAAGTTAATATAATATGAAAATCACAATACATTGATCATATGTTGAGGAATACGTTGAGGAATATTCTGGGTATTCTGAGGCAGATAATAGTCTTCAAGAGCTATTCCAGAACAATAACATCGAGAGGCAATGCTCGCCTACGTACATGTAGGGAAAAAAGGATTATAATAGCATAAAAAAGGAATCATGTAGAAACAATAATAAACAATCAATAAAAAATGCGATGAAGTATGCCAATTACTTGTGCCAACATTACTTGTGTCAATATGAATATCCTGAAATATTAGTGTCTTTGAGTTATCTGAGTATCTGAAGGTCATCAGCATACAGATGAAATTTGCAGTGTTTTATGCATTTTGCAATGTCATCGATGTAGAAAGAGGCCCAAGAACAGAGCCTTGGGGGACTCCTCGGGTTACATTTCTCCATGAAGAGACCTCATTATTGGCCCTGACACACTGTTGGCGATTCGACTAGTAGGACTCGATCCATTTTACACAACCCTCTCCAAAACCAAGATTTCTTAAATTCAGAAGGAGGAGTGGATGATGAACACAGTCGAACGCCTTTGAAAAATCTAATAGTGTCAGAATAGTACCCTGACTACTATCCATATCTGACCTGATATCCTCAGTAACTTTGAGCAGACTCAACTTTGAGCAGGTCGTACTGTGACGTGTGCGGAACCCAGACTGAAAGGTAGACAGAAGATGGAAACGTTCTAGAAAAACAGAAAACTGCTGATGAACAAGTTTCTCGAGACATTTAGACAGAGCTGGGAGAATACTGATAGACCTCAGATCTGATAATGATTCAACTGAAGAGCATTTGGGCAGAGGTGAGACTAAGGCTAATTTCCAAATTGAGGGGAAAATGACGATTCCAAAGATTTATTGAAAATTATCGTAAGAATAGGCAAGGTGAAGGGAAGAGTATCTTTGATGAATTTGATAGGTATGCAATCAACTCCAACTGCATTGCTTGTCATTCCCATGATTATCCTCATTACATCAGCTTCAGTCACAGGAGAAAAGGAGAGCTGCTGAGCAGGTGTTACATGATGCGCCGCTCTTAGCCTGTTCAAGTGGTCATGAGCACCAGACAGGTCAACAGGATTATCAGTAAAGCTATCATTGATATCATCTAAATTGAAAGGTAACGACTGAACTTTCCAAGCACGATGCACAGGTTCAGCCTAGGTAATGGCGATGTCGATTAAAGCTGGATTCGCACATAGCATTGAAAATACAATAATTCCCATCTCTAATATTATACAGAGTGGGTGAAAAGTCTGATAATGGCTAAATATCTCATACACAAAGGTAATTTGACGGTAGGTGTGATTGGGGATCCTACTCAATTCGAAAATACTACTTTATTATGACTAAAAATCTGGTCAGCCATCTTGGATCCGCCATATTGAATGCAACTTTATTTTTTTAAATAGGAAGGTGGTCATGCAATAAATGATTTCGATACGGAATTTCAAGAAAAAAAGAATGGCGAAAACCGCATATCGATATCTCAAACCGTTTTGAAGATGTTCTTATTATAAATCAATACTATTCAAAGCAGAAAAGATGAAAAATGTCTGAGAACGGCTTAATATATAAAGGTTACACAAAGGTTATTTGATGGTGGATGTGATCGAGGGTCCTACTCAAATTGGAAACACTACTTTAATATGACTTTAAAAATCTGATGCGCCATCTTGGATCCGCCATATTGAATGCAACTTAATTTTCTTAAATAGGAAGGTTGTCATAGGATACATGAATTCGATACGGAATTTGAAGACAAAATGAATGGTGAACACCGCACATCGATATCTCAAACAGTTTAGAAGATAGACTATTCACATTATTAATCAATACCATGCAAATCTGAAATGAAACACATGAGTGGTATTGATTAATAATATGAATAATTTCTAAATGGTTTGGGATATCGATGTGCGGCTTTCACCATTCATTTTTTCTTAAAATTTGGTATCGAAATCATGTATTGCATGACCACCTTCCTATTAAAAAAAAAGTTGCATTCAAAATGGCGGACCAGATTTTTAAAGTCATAGTAAAGTAGTATTTTCGAATTGACTAGGATCCCCAATCACACCCACCCTCAAATTACCTTTGTGTATGATATATTAATTAAGCCGTTCTCAGACTTTTTTCTTCCTTTTCTGCTTTGAATAGTATTGATTAATAATGTGGATATCTTCAAACCATTTTGAGATATCAATTTGCGGTTCTCGTCATTCTTTTTTTCTTGAAATTCCGTATCGAAATCACGTATCACATGACCACCTTCCTATTTAAAAAAATTAAGTTGCATTCAATATGGCGGACCAGATTTTTTAAGTCATAGTAAATTAGTATTTTCGAATTGAGTAGGATCCCCAATCACTCCCATCCTCAAATTACCTTTGTGTATGAGATATTAAGCCGTTCTCGGACTTTTCACCCATTCTGTATAAAAGCGAAATGGCACTGATTCATTCACTTTCTCGTTCATTCATCAACTGAACTAAAAATCTACTGGACCAAATACGTTCAATTTGGCAAGTTACGTTTAGCCAAAAGTTGAGACGCCCAATTTCCTCCCAAGATCGGCGATTTTTGAGCGTTTTTCCTGCGTTTTTTTGGCCTTTTCAAGACTAATTGATAGATCATGTTCAAATTTAGTACAGTGGTCTAGAGATTTTGCTTGAGAGGACTTCAGAATTACGCCAAAGATACGCCCAAGATGGGTGGTTTTACAGCGTTTTCTCACATTTTCCAAGAATCAATTGAGAGAATATACAAATGTTCAAACTTGGTACAAAAGTTCAGCCTCTAAAAGTCTGCTTCGCTTGCCTTTTAGACCGGGTGCAAATGTCATTCCGTGGTCATTTTTGAGTAACATCCGTGGAAGATGTCTCAATTTCTTCGTTTGGTCTAGCATAATAAGGATCGTGATGATGATAAGTCAAAATCACAGGCAAACACCTCGGAAACAAGATGGCTTTGCAAGATGAGTTTTGCTATATGACTTGTATTTCAATAACCGTTCAAGAAATTCAACCGTTTTTTTAGACGAAAATGTCTTAAAAATCTTTCTCTACAATTGTTTTTCTATAAAATTTTCCTCTGAAACGCATATTCTTTTAGTTATAACCTACAAAAGCCCAAAAAAACTTTTTTATCCTAAATTTGTTAAAATCTCATTCCATTATAACTTTTTTTGTGCAAGAGATACAGAGAAATTTTGAATCTATGAAATTTAGAGCGTTTTTTCAACTTTGGAACAATATATCTTTGTGCGCTGTACGTCAAGAAATGAGTTCTCCAGCGCCCTCCAAAGAAAACCTTGCATGATTTCTGGTGCGTTTTTCCATTCGCATGAGGTAACAAGCTAGAAATATAAAATCGATTTTTCTTGACTACTTCAAGATAGAGACTTGCTAATGGTCTCTATCTCTTCGTTACTACAAGACGAATGAGAATATTGATGATGGAAACAACGAAAATAATCGACATCATTGAAACATACAAGATGGCGGTCATTACTGAAAGAAATTTTTATATCGCTTGTTATTCAGTTATTGTGAGAGATATCGGATTGATTTTATCACCAAAGTGTTTAGAATTATCCAAACATTGATGTTCGAAAGAATAATCTCATTTCGACCACTCTTTTCATTATTTATTCAACTTCAAAAACTTGAAACATACATTTTTCGGGGACAATATTTCACTTTCCATCCCGTACATGTATTCGCAGTAGACAAACACTAGTATTGTTGGCACAGAATTGTAGGATATTATGAAAGCTTTAAAATGACATCTGGTTGGAAGCTGTAAGTCCATATTTTACGGCTGGAGCGTCATCGGAAAAAGAGTAAAAAGTACTGTTTGCAGCGGAAAACAAGCTTTTTCCACCAAATGCCAATTCCAACAATTAGAAAACCGTGTAACTCATGACTCCTTGAAGGTAAAGACTTGGGAATGGTATCAATCTCTTCATAATGATGTGTAGAAAGAGATAATCCATGATGGCATTCTCAAAAATGTTTGTCATCATGAAAAAAACAAGATCGGCAAAAATTTGTCGATTTTCAAGAAATCGTCTGTAATTCTAACAATGTCAGGATATCTGATCAATTAAGCGATTTGGAAGCTTAAAAATAATCATACTACAATATCCGGAAGATTTATCCAATTACACCAACTTTTACTATGATGAATATAACTACAAATTCTTTAAATCAGATTTTTGGCCTCCATCTTGGATTTCTCTATGATGACAAACATTTTTGAGATTGCCATCATGGATAATCTATTTCCACATATCTTTACGAAGAGATTGATACCATTTTCAGGTCTGTACCTTCAAGGGGTCATGGGGTTACATGGTTTTCTAATTGTTCAGGTTTGGCATATATGGTGAAAAAGAGTGTTTTCCGCTGCAAACAGTGTAATTTTTTCTCTTTTTCCAATGACGCTCCAGCCTTAGAAGGTGGACTTACAGCCTTCAACTAGATGTCAATTTGAAGCTTTTATAATATTCTACAACACTGTGCCAATAATATTGGTGTTTGTTCACTCTGAATACATTTACAGGGTAAAAATAAAATTTTGTCCCCATAAAAATTCTAATTTCAAGAGTTTGAAGCTATATTCACCATAATAAAAGTTGGTGTAATTGGATAAATCTTTCGGATATTGTAGTATCAATATTTTTAAGCTTCCAGATCGCTTAATTGATCCGATATCCAGACATTGTTAGAATTACAGACGATCCGATATCTCTCACAATAACTGAATAACAAGCGATATAAAAATTTCTGTCAATAATGATCGCCATCTTGTATGTTTCAATGACGTCGAATATTTTCGTTGTTTCCATCATCAATATTCTTATTCGTCTTGTTGTAACGAAGATATAGAGATCATTAGCAAGTCTCTATCTTGAAGTAGGCTAGTCATGAAAAAATCGATTTTATAATAATTCTAGCTTGTTACCTCATGCGAATGGAAAAACGCACCACAAATCATGCAGGGTTTTCTTTGGGGGGCGCTGGAGAACTCATTTCTTGACGTACAGCGCACAAAGATATATTGTTCCAAAGTTGAAAAAACGCTCTAAATTTCATAGATTCAAAATTTCTCTGAATCTCTTGCACAAAAAAAGCTATAATGGAATGAATTTTGAACATATTTAGAAAAAACGTTTTATTGGGCTTTTGAAGGTTATAACTAAAAAAATATGTGTTTAGAAGAAAATTTCAAAGAACAAAAATTGTAGAGAATGAATTTTAAAACATTTTAGTTTAAAAAACGGTTGATTATCTTGAACGGTTATTGAAATACAAGCAATATAGCAAAATCCTGAAAATTTTGGCGGCCATCTTGTTTCCGAGATGTTTGCCTGTGATTCCGACTTATCATCATCACGATCCTTATAATGCTAGACCTAACGAAAAAATTGAGACATCTTCCACGGTTGTTACTCAAAAATGACCACGGAGTGCCTTATTCATGACATTTGCGCCCGGACTATTTATTATTCATCTAGTTTATTAGACATCTAGTCAGGGGTTTCCTTATTTTAGTTTCCTTGGACACACTGCTGAATCAGTCAGAAATGAGGCCTTGAAAGGTCTAAAAATTTTGTCTTGAGAGGACGGAAAAGACGAACGGAGTGAGCCTGCCGGCTAGTGGAAATATAATTCCCATTTTTAAGTTCTAATGGTATTATTCATACTCACTCGAGTGGCAATAGTCCAATTAGAACTCGTGAGAATTATATTTTCACTGCCACTGTAGTGTGCCGATCCAGCTTTAAAGTGTTTCTTTCCACCAGTTTTGCGTTTTGAACGTATTTTCCAAATGTTTCAAGTAGATTAGGACTTACCTACGTGTTAGATATATAGAGTGACCCAAAATAACGTGAACTTTTAAAATCTAAAAAACGAAAGTGACAAGGGAAAAAATAATTTTATTTATGACAACGAAAACTTGCCATTCAAGAATCATTAATAATTAAATGTATCATTTAAAAAAATACATGCTTCCTCCTGCACGAATTCATTATTGAAATTTGTGTTGAAGATTCCTCATTGATTGATCCGCTCCACATCGATATATGTTTACTGGGATATCAAACTATATGTTCAACTGGGATACTGTAGATTTCATTCTGAATACTCTGTTTTAATTTTCAATTCATTCAAATTAATTGGTTAGTCGAATCGTGTGCTTAGCGGTGAGAGTGAGTATATTTTTGGTGTAATCTGCTATCGTGTGATCTCTCGATTCGGTTGCGTTTCCAAGTTTCATAGATGGCCGCCTGATATTTTTTTTTTGTGGAGCTCAAATAAATATTGTTCGCAATTACTGTTTAAATTAATGCAGATAATTTAGAATGAGATTAACAATATTACAGTTGAAACGCTGCAGCGAATCCCAAATACATATTTCAATAATGTATTACCGTGCAGGGGAGGAAGCCATCTAAAGAGTATAAGCTTGAAAAATTTATGAATGTAAATTAATGATCCTTAAATTGTAAGTTTTGAAGTTTCAATTGTCATGGATAAAATTATTTCTCCTCTGTCACTCTCATTTTATAATTAAATGTTCTCGTTATTCTGGATCATTCTTTATTAATGCTATCTTGTTTTTTAACACCTCTACATCATTCCATTTTCAATCTCAAATTCCAAAAACTAGACTGAAAAACAATGATTTTCGTAATATCTCAATTAGGTTCCTATATCTCTAACCGGTGAATGAATCGAAACGGATATAGTAAATTACTGTGAAAAATACTTGAGTATGGTATGCCTTGTTTTTGGAATGGTTTTACTCACATTTGCTAGTGAATATGATTGTTGACCGACGTGAAGAAGTGACAAGACAGACGGGGCTCTTGAAGTACTGCTCAAGTGCCATGTGCACTGTGTCCCGGCCAAATATTCACACAAAATCAATAAGAATAGACACAATAAAATTACAAACAATTGTAGCCAGCAGAGAAACGAATAGCAGGAGCAGAGATAGGATCACTATCATGGAGGAGACTACTATGGATTGCCAGCAAAAAGCGTTCGTCACAGTGATGGTCTCATAATAAATTTAGCATCGACTAAATTTACAAATGATGTCGCTGTAAACTAGTTACAAATCAATAGTTTGAGTTGTAGACCGCCATAACGCCCGCTGATGAGCGTCCCAGTTTCTACTCTGTGACCTTCTGTCTTATTTTTACCGACCCGTCACTCAATTTTCCGCCTACTTGCACTTTTCGGTTTCACCCACTCACCGCCAATCGATGACAGCTTCGACTGCTAATAACCCAATTCACGTTGACATATGCTCAACAATTCTATCTATTGATTGCTTGAATTAATTATTATCAATATGGGAAATATTATAACAGCTGAAAAGAATGAGGCTTCATAGTTTCATTTATGCCCCTTTCACCAACCTTGGTCAAGGCATTTGTACATGGTTAAAGTCTATCAGCTGGTCAAATCAGAAATAACTCGTTCCACCAACACCAGTTAAGTTTAACCACGGTCAAACCAATGGTTAAGTTTAACTGCCGCCGAACGGGCGATCAAATTATTTGAACACGGTCAAAAGACTGATTCGATCAATTTCCTTGCTTGTTTGTAGATTACCATATATGTTTTATAAGTTTCTAGTGCGATTGAATTTAGTTTTAGTAAGTTATTTATTAGGTTTGTTCTCGGAATCTTCTAATTAGTAAATTATTATAGTATAGAAAAAAAGAAAAATTTTGAAAAATATTTGCTTTACTCTTTTATGCAACAGTAGGCCTATATTATTCAATCCTTAGATCAACCTTGCTGCTTCAATGTATCTCATTAGAATTGGAATGTTCTTTTGTTCATAAAAAAATTGTCAAAAATGATGGTGATTTGTAAATCTCTTTGTACGGAAGTATTCAATTCATATTTGAAATATTATTATAAATGTGTGTATACAGAACGTCTGTGCCAGGGACGTATATAAGAAGGGGCCTGCCCTGAAATAATGAATATGAAGAAAAATCAGTACAGTAATTACAGAAAAAAAGTACAGTAATCTGGATTTTTGACAGTAAATTACCCTCTGAATATGAGCAGCGAAACTGATATTAAGTATCATGGGGTGTTACTATATTACAAAATTTAATTTGAATTTTCGTTTAATAATAATTATTAATCCATTAGCATTTGAAAAATTGCAATATTTCAGTAATTTCCATCCATAAAAATCAGATGTAGCCAATAGCAAGCCAGCAAACATGTTAGCCAACTTAAGAAAAGTACAGCTACAAGAGTTGACCATGTTCAGATTTGACCGACGGAGTTTTTTGATCAATCCCGAGGTTGGTGGAACAGTTGTATGTTTGAACGAGTGATCAAATTTTGACTATGGTCTAATTGACCATGTCTAGGCTATATTTGATCAAGGTTGGTGAAACCGGGCATTACTGTTTCAATATTTAACTAGCTTACCCGGCAAACTTCGTACCGCCAAAAAGTCAATGTATCTCATGTCACATTTGACTTTATTTGGTGAATCATGAAATGTATCTGACAATCAATATTTCCATTTACATCTCAATACCGACTTTCTATGTGCTTAGTCAAGCAGCATTTATTATTCCGAAAACATATTCTTCTCAACCAATTGGTAGTAATATCTATCAGTAAAGTGTTGAATTAAAAAATATATAGGATAAAACAGTGTTTCAAAGATGAATTTAATGTTTTCATAGTTGTTGATTGCCAGGAAATATGTGATGTACGATGTACACAGAATTCCATATTCTTTTCATCTTCCATTTTAGGATGAATATAAATAAGCTAAGCTTCATTTAAAAAAAAAATTAGTCAGTAATCAATAAATTCAATATGAACAACTCTTTTTCATGAGGTGAATAATTAAAAAAAGTAAATTAGTCAGTGATTAATGAATGCAATATAAACAACTCTCTTTCATGACGTGAATAATTTTTTCCAACATTTTCCAGTTTCTCAATGATAGGGGAGTGATCATTATTTGTATAGGTCTTCTAAAGAACGATTATCTACAACTGGTACCAATCAACTACACTAAGGCTAGTTACACACACATCGATTTTTGGTCGTACGATATTTTGTCGTCACTATGAATTCTATGAGATTAAACGGAACTTGGCAAACATCATATGTTTGAAATCATCTGTTCAATCTAATAGAATTTATAAGGACGGTAAAATATCGTTCGACCAAAAATCGATGTGTATGTAACTAGCCTAACTTCAACTGCAAACTACCGTTTTAATACCAGTACACAAAATTTGTCACAGGGTGACGTGTTTATTACAGCTGGTAACCTCAGATGCTAAATCATATTATCACAATATGATCTTGAATCATGATCATCTTTCCGTTCTGCAGTTGCCGCTCGGCTACTGTATATATATATACAGTATCAGATGATCTAGCATCTGAAGTTACCAGCTGTAATAAACATATCACACTGTGATAAATTATTGTGTACTGGTATTAAAACGGTAGTTTGGAGTTGAAGTGTAGTTGATTGGTACCAGCTGTTGATAATGGTTCCTTAGAAGACCTATACGTAAAATCTGGTGTGGCGCACTCCTACAACTTTCCTTGCCGTTATGAAAATTATTGATCACCTGACGCTAGTGCTCCCGCTCATCTCAAGTCTTCTGTTCAAAGATTTGATCCAGCTGGTGACAGGGCCATAACGCTGGAGACCCACGAGGTCTGCAATCTTTTCATAGTGAATCATTAATATTAATAGAATCAACAGTTGCCAACAGTTTGCAATTGGATAATCAAATTCTCTCCAATTTCGAGCTTATTAGAGACGCAGTCCCGTAAATTATCTACATCGGGATTTTTGCTCAACCTGTATGATTTTATATGTTCTTTCATCACAGGTAATAGCTTTAAGATATCCGTTTTCAGTGTCTAGCAACCGCTACACTACTTATAAAAATTTTTATCACTATACAATCTGTCATAAGAAGAATCAAGGGTGAGTGAGTGTTTATGCCTCCCGCGATTCAGACAATTGTATCGAATCTTGTAGTGAATCGATCAGTCTGGTGTTTAGTTAGTGTCCACGCACGCATTCTCAAAATTTATAACCTCAATACTGGTGTCTCAGTACAAGATTCATTATACGTGTATCGACCTATCCTTGGAGGTGAGAGTGACTCCCCAGGAAAAGCTTTACATGATTTGGCTTGCAACGTGAGGCATGTAAGAAACTGCTTTACAATATATATATACAATATATATATATATATATATATATATTATATATATATATATATATATATAGCAAGGGGTAGCTATATATAGTATATAGCATTCCATAACGGAAAACACTTTAAAGTTTTATAATATAAATTGAAACAGGATAGCCTACACATGACACAGATAGATTAAAAACACTTGAAAACTTACATTACAAACGAAAATTTTCGGGAGCTGGGCTCCCTTTCTCAATCAAACAGGGAGTGGTGCAGATTTGAATATTTCAATGGTCGTGACCACAGAGACGTGGTTCAAATCTGCACCACTTCCTGTTTGATTGAGAAGGGAGCCCAGCTCCCGAAAATTTTCGTTTGTAATGTAAGCTTTCAAGTATTTTTAATCTATCTGTGTCGTGTGTATCCTGTTTCAATTTATATATTATATATATATATATTATATATATATATATATTATATATATATATATATAGTGAGAGAAGCTACATTATAATGGCAGTGAAGAAAGATAGGAGAAAAACGTTGCCAAGTCTCTCCATTTTGCCACTGAGTGTACACAGCTTATTTCATCTAATAATGATTATAATTTCCTTGATAAAATGATCAATTTAATGTCAAATCGATCAAGAATATATATTTGTTCATAATTTGATTCCATAACTGAGATCAGATTTTATTTTTATACAAACCTGAAATGGCGGCTATTTTAAAAAGCTGTGATACACCAATCTGAATTTCAAAACAACAGAAATTAAGTTATTTGGTAGATATTCTATTCCAATTTCTTTTAAAAATAAGAGAAAAATAGAAATCCTATCAGAAATAAGTAATTTCAATGGAAATTATTCTGAAATAACCTTTCAATATTATTTATACCAGTATGAGTAGGTTTAACCCATACATGTAGGCTAACTGAAGCATGGATGTAGTCTAGGACGGTTAGTTATCTACTTTTATAATGTCATTTCAGGTATTTCAATATGTATTTATCATACAGTAATGTCTGAAAATTATTTAAATGTTTTAAAAATACATTTTAAATCAATTATATGACTTGTGTATTAAAGTATTTTGATAGAATGAAGAAAAAAATGGCGGCTGAAAATTAATTGTGTACTTTTGTACAGTCACTGTCGAAAATGGAAATAAAATATTTCGGAAAACAGATAACATTGCAAAGCTAGAGAGAGATAGCGCTATCTGTTTTGTTGTATGATAGAAAAGGACTGCAACAGTATTGTATATCCTACTCTGCCATTATAACGTGGACCTCACTATAGCTATATATATAAATATATATATAGCTATATATCGGCCAATATATATAAACAGGATACACATGACACGGATAGATTAAAAACACTTAAAAACTTACATTTAAACGAGAATTTTTGGGAGCTGGGCCCCCTTTGTCAATCAAACAGGAAGTGAAGTCCTGGATATATATATATATATATATATATGTAGCACTTAACAGAAAACACTTTAAAGTTTTATAATATAAATATGACAACATTACAACGTTTTCTTGATGGATTGAAGGTGATGTAGGTTGTTGTGGCAAACGTTAAGAGTAAGGGTAAGGGTAAGGAGGGGGGAATGTGGCAGGGTGGTGGTAGGTTCAAGATCGAGGCAAGGCTGGGTTTGTCACTATTAAGGGGGGTTGGGGATGTTGGAATGATGCATTTGAAGAGGCAGGTTATTTTGGAAGTAGGATTTGTACAGGGAAGAAAATTTTTCAAGGTGAGAGTTTCTGTTTTTCTCTAGAGCACAATCTGATTTTTTGAGGATCTCATCACAACTATTGGAAAGGGAAGGATCATCATGGAGTTTATTCAGTTTGATGAAAGACAGAAGTTGGCCAAGATGGGAGTTGATGGATAGAGTATACTGTTTATGTTATCTGTAGATTTTATTCTACTTCATTTCGGATTTCTAATTCTAAATCTCCTCTTCTCTATCAATTCATAATCTACACCTTTCCTTATCCATAACCCACTCAAATTTGAAGTCTCCCGCTTGAAATAACCCATCATGGCCCACCAACTGATCCCATAGTGCTCCTTCAATCAGTGCGCCTCCATTCGTCTGTGCTCTATGGTCTGCATAACGTCTCTACCGCGTCTCTGTGGTCACGCCCGTTAGAATGTTCAAATCTCACCACTTCACTTCCTGTTTGATTGACAAAGGGGGCCCAGCTCCCAAAAATTCTCGTTTAAATGTAAGTTTTTAAGTGTTTTTAATCTATCCGTGTCATGTGTATCCTGTTTATATATATTGGCCGATATATAGCTATATATATTTATATATATAGCTATAGTGAGGTCCACGTTATAATGGCAGAGTAGGATATACAATACTGTTGCAGTCCTTTTCTATCATACAACAAAACAGATAGCGCTATCTCTCTCTAGCTTTGTAATGTTATCTGTTTTCCGAAATATTTTATTTCCATTTTTGACAGTGACTGTACAAAAGTACACAATTAATTTTCAGCCGCCATTTTTTTCTTCATTCTATCAAAATACTTTAATACACAAGTTGTATAATTGATTTAAAATGTATTTTTAAAACAATTAAATAATTCTCAGACATTACTGTATGATAAATACATATTAAAATACCTGAAATGACATTATAAAAGTAGATAACTAACCGTCCTAGACTACATCCATGCTTCAGTTAGCCTACATGTATGGGTTAAACCTACTCATACTGGTATAAATAATATTGAAAGGTTATTTCAGAATCATTTCCATTGAAATGAGTAGAAATGAGTTACATGAAATGAGTAGAAATAACTTACAAATTCTTATCATTTATATAAATACTGAGGGTTATTTTTGAATCAACTTGTTTTTACCACCAATCAGCCACTGCATTTTGATTGGCTCATCTAAAAATTACAAATGTATCCATGCGCCTGATAGAATATACACACTTCCTTAATATTTTTATTTATTTTACATATTTTGTACATGCTCATTTGACACAATATTTTTTTTAAGTTTATTAAGTTGTTTTTCCTTTTACAATAACATGCCATGTGGTTACCAAATCCTCTGGTCGAATGCTATTTGTTTACAACTAAAATTTGCCACAGGTGTCTGGCTAAATTATACGGCTTGACTGATTATTTAGGTTGTCCACCAGTAAGTATTATAGCCTAACCTGAAAATCTAATTATTTTATATAATTCAATAAATAACAAATATAGTTCTTTTCTATTTGGCAGTTCGAATTGTAGCCAGGATACCCATTATTATCTAATTTCTCACTTGTTGATAACGCACCCAGCGATAACAAAGCAGCTGTTTGCTAGAGACCTATAAAATCTTTTCATTAAGTGATTTTGCTAGCTATTCAAGATAATTTGTTATAATATATATATATATATTATATATATATATAATATATATATATATATATATATATATATATATATACCCTCTCAATATCACACTATTGCATTATTATTGAATTTTTTTGGCTGGTGATTGTTCAATCCAGCTGTAAATTGTATGAGTTTATATATAAAATGTTCTGAACAAAGCTCAGGCTAGAGCTACCAGAGGACTGTAATTTACTATTTAAATAATCAAATACAAACAAGGGGCAAAATTTAATCTTCAATTTGAGCCAGGTTATTTGTACAGTTGAACTCTGCATTAATGAACAATAAAAAAAAGCAAAAACTCACCAAATTTATTCCAATCTTGACTACTTGCCCTTCGAAGCCTTAATAGGTGTTTTGGTCAGATTCAGGGTGGGACAAAATCTGGGAAAAGACAGGTTCTGGCTTCCGGGCTGCCTTTTCGCGTTCAACTTGCAGGCTATGCAATGTGGTTTGAAACTCGGACGAGTTCAAAAGTTGAGATATTTTTTGCAACTGTTCCTTGGCACCTACAAAATTAATACCACAATCAGAATACATCACACGACAGGGTCCACAACGTGACAAAAACCGACGAAACGCAGCTAAAAACATGGGCGTTGATAGATCTGATACCAACTCAATATGTACCACCTTTGTTGCCATACACACAAACAGACAAATGTAGGCTTTCAAAACACAAGGATTACGACGTCTCATCATAGTAATACGCAGAGGACCAGCGTAATCCACACCACAATTTTCAAATGGTTTGCATTTTGACACTCGACAAGCAGGCAGGTCACCCATTTTCGGAATAATTGCATTATTACTAGGTCGAACACAAAAACAACAATTACACTTAAAGACATAAATACGAATAATAGAGCAAGCAGACAGTATCCAGAATTTCTGTCTGATCAAGGACAACAATAACGAAGGTCCAGCATGACAATTCTTCCTGTGATGATAATCAATCAACATCAATACGAAAGCATCGGATTTTGGTAAGATCATCTGATGACAAGTCTCAAATTCAAGTCCAGCATGAGACAAACGACCGCCGACACGAATCACACCTCTATCAATGAATGGAGACAGGCGACGTAGGCACATAGAACAATCTTCTCCCTTCTCCAATTGCACAAATTCATATGAAAAATGTATCTTCTGTACCACTTTACATAGATACCTCTCAGCAACATCGAAATCTGATTCTTCTGATTGGGGTAAGATTTGTAAGAATTTGAGAACAAGAATTACAATTCTCAAAAGACGACCATAATCCGAACAACGACCAATCAATGAATATATTGCATTGCTGTTACACTCAGGAGATTTTGTGACTGTCAACACTGACGGTTCTTTCGCCTCCGGTGGATCCACGATCTCTTCCATTTGAGTTTGGACGGGCCAATCGCATTCGTCCTCTGCTATCCATGATGGACCTGAGAGCGGAAAGTTCACAAGCTCAACTGGTGATAAACCTCTAGACAAACAGCCAGCGGGATTCTCAATTCCGGCAACATGCATCCACTCCTGTATACAAGAATCCTGTATTTTTGCGACACGATTACCAACAAAAGTTTGTCATTTCACGGATGGAGCATTAATCCAACACAAGGTGACTGTAGAATCAGAGAGTGCGACAATACAAGACACATGACAACGTTCACTAATAATAGTGACTACTGAATTCATGAGTTCTGCCAACAAGAGTGCCGCACAAAACTCCAAACGAGGTATTGAAACAACTTTAGATGGTGCTACCTTGGACTTTGAACACAATAATACAACTCTTGGCTCCTCGCTCTCATTCTGCGACTTCACATAGATAACTGCACCAAAACCAGACAATGATGCGTCACAAAAACCGATCAAACTGATGTGAGAATCCTGAAACAAACCAATGTGACGGGGAACAGCAAATTTCAACAATAGAGGCAACTCTTTTTGACAATTCTCCCAAAGAGTGCAGATAGACTCAGGCGGCTTCTTGTCCCAATCCACTCGTAATTTCCACAGTTTCTGGACAAGACACTTTAGAAATAGTGTAAACGGTGACAAGAGACCAAGTGGATCATAGATACGAGCCATCACTGACAGAATAGAACGCTTAGTAGCGACGACCTCACCACTCTTGACTGAAAACTGAAACAGATCAGTACTAGGTTGCCAATTCAATCCCAAGATAGCCAAGGAGTTTTCTGCTTCGAAATCCTTGTACGAAAACGATTTCTCTTCCTGCAAGAATTTCTCCAACATTGATGGTGAATTTGAAGTCCACTTTGTGAGCGAGAAACCTCCTCCCTCAAACAGCTGCTTGGACTGACGATACAGCTCCGCGGCCTCTGACTCTGTGGCAACAGATGTGACTAAGTCGTCCATGAACATGTCTCTTGGTATTCTCGCCTTGGCTGCTGGAAAACAATTTCCATCCTCCTCTACAAGCTGGTGGACGGTGCGAAGCGCCAAATATGGAGAGCTTGAAACACCAAAAACAACACAATTGAGCTGATAAATTTCGATTGGATCCTCCGGCGAAAATCTCCACAATACATGCTGATAACGTCGGCAGGAATCCTCCACTAATATCTGTTGATACATTTGTTTAATGTCAGCAGTTAGTGCGATTGGGAACAAACGAAAATTAACTAACAAAACAAAAATGTCAGTCTACAATTTGGGACCAGCATGAAAAACCTGGTTCAATGACAAACCAGATGATGTTCTGGAACCAGCATCAAATACAATTCGGATGGGCGTGGTAGTGCTGCTTGCTTTCACGATGGTGTGATGCAGTATGTAGTAACCACCTCGGTCTGTCTGATCTGCTACAAACGACATGTGACCCTGACGTAGGTAATCGATCAATATTTCATGATATGAAATACGAGTATTCCTGTCAAGCTCTAGTCGTCTCTCCAAAGTCAGCAGTCTGCGTTCGGCAAAAGCATACGAATCTCCCAAGCTGCTGGGTGGCTCCGCAAATGACAAGGCAACAACAAAACGACCAGAATTCACATGATGTACAGACTTCCGAAAATTCACCTCACACTCCAACTCTTCCGGTTTCAGTTGACAGCTTGGTGCAGGGCACGATTCCAACTCCCAAAAACGTTCCACAAAACTATCCAACGATGGACTACTAACGAATGGACTACAGATGGCTGTAAAACAATTCGACACATTCGTTGTTGAAGTGAGAATTGGCGCTCTCCCCATCAGAATGTGACCAAAGACACTATTAACAGTCATCAATTTGTGTGATTCACCTGTACTAGGACTCCCATGTAGCAAGTGAGGAACTAACTCTGCACCAATGATGCCATCTATTCTACTAGGAAGGTAGAATTTGTCATCAGCCAGTGTGAGATTTTCAAGATGATGAAGTTTGGATCTGTTGATTTCACAAGAAGGCAACTTGTCGATGATTTTATCTACCACTGTGGCATCCATCGAAAACTTGATGGTAGGATCCAACTTCGACTGAATCGACACACAAGTACGACCTCGAACTTCACTAGTACCACCACCTAATCCACGAACAACGGTTTTCATGGGCTGGAATAGTAGTCTCAAACGCCGACACAATTTGGCTGTAACAAAATGACACTGACTCCCGGTGTCAACCAAGAAACGAACATCACAAAGCTGATCAGTACAATCTCGAACATGTGCAGTGACGGTCGACAACACAATGGTCGAATTTTCTACATCGTTGGATGTAGAACAACTAATAGGTGATGTGCCACCTGCCTTGGAGTTTGACGAGGACGCAACACCTTCATTGGAACTTGATCTGGAAAAGTGCAATGATGAGATTCTCGACATTGAGCACACTGAGTTTTACTACGACAATCTCTACTCAAATGATCCACATCAAGACAACGAAAACAACAAAACTTTCCTTTAATCAAACAATAACGATCCCAAGGAGTCATTTTCAAGAAACTTGCACAATCTACTAACCAATGACCCGGTTTTGAGCACTTCAGACAATTGGGATTTTTACTAGATGCATCGTTAGATGAATCATTAGATTGAACCACAAACACCTTCGATTTATTATCCTTTTTGTGCCTCATATTAAACGATTCAGTATGTTTCTCATCAGAAGGAAGAGTCTTAATTTGCTTTTCAATGAACTTGACATAATCGGTATAAGTTGGCATAGCCTTGTCACGGACGGCCGATTCAAAATTTCTATGAGAACTTGGATCCAGCAATCTCAAGCTATAATAGAGGAATATCGAGTCTGACAAATTGATGAGTTGCAATCTCTTCAATGCATTGATTGAACTGCAAAATCCATCCAAAATCGCAATACAACCTGCCTTGGATTCTGATTTTATAGGACGAAATTCAAAAATTTGTTTGAAATAGGCATCGACTTGCGCCTGTGGATCGTTATAGCAGGTCAATAATGCCTGCCAAATTATTTGATAATTGTTAGCCAATGGTGGCAACTGACGACAAATATTTGCTGCTTGTCCAGTAAGTCTACTTACAAGATATTGCATCTTCTGCTGATCGTTCAAATTCTTGTTGTAATGTACCAATGCCTTAAATAGTTCATAAAACACCGACCATTGAGTCTGGTTCCCATCAAATTTTGGAAGGTCGATTTTAGGCAGTACCGACTTGGACACAACCAGCTGTGAACTAGCTGCTGTAGCTGCCGAAGATTGAGCAATAGCAACAGTCACCTCTTTCTGTTTGAGAGTGTTAGCCACTACTTCAATATACTGAAACAGATCTAGGTGTGAGTCATTGAATGCTACAACATGATCTTTATTCAACTCAAGTTCCAACTCATTAACCACTAATTCTGTCTTTTCATAATCCGAAATGGTCTGAGACACCAGAGGATACAAGATTGAAAATTGCTCAGCAACTTTTGGATCAGAGACATTTTCAGACAGGTCATAAATTCTTTGCAATCTGGCATACAATTGTTCCAGTTTAGCGTGATGCACCCTGATTTGTTTCTGTAATTTTTCCTCCATCTTGAACTCATACACAAAACAATTCAGCCCTGACAATACAAACAACAGACAATAAAACAAGAATGAGTTCAAAAGCTAGATGAAAGGAAGAATCACAACTAGTAAGTTATCAAAGTTAAACTTTGATTATCAAGTCACAAGATAAATTATTGCTGAGAACAAAACTATATGATTAGATAATGTTCTTCCAACAACTCACAAACAAACGATAACTTGTTGAATTGAACAAACAAAATCATGCTGGTGATTAACCTTCACTAACATGTATAAAAAAAATGGACAATACAAATTCCAACAAACAAACAAATTCCTGAAAAAAAGCACAATGAGCCTAGTTTTAGGAAATTACAATTTTAACTGAAATAAATTTAATTTCAGACAAATACAAATTGACAAGAAACTTTGCTCTTAGAACAAGGCTACAACAAACTTAAGTTGAGCATGGATCAGACCATTCTCAACATGCCAACATTGGACAAATACGAAACTGCTTAAATCAAATGCGTGTGAATTAATCAACAAACTACAAATTTAAATTCATCCCGGCTCAGCAGGATCAAGAAATGTTCTGAACAAAGATCAGGCTAGAGCTACCAGAGAACTGTAATTTACTATTTAAATAATCAAATACAAACAAGGGGCAAACAAGGGGTGAGTACTCTGTGGTCACACGACTGTTGGATTCAAAATTGCAGTCTGCTCGGTTGAGAAAGGAGACTCAGTATCTGAAAATTTCCTCCCATTTCTAATTTAAGTTTTTAAGTGTTTTCAATCTATTTATATCGAGTCTCCTGTTTTAATTTATATTACAAACTTGAAAGTGTCTTCTATATATGAGATAGTTTTATAAATTATATATATATATATATATATATATATATATATATATATATATATATAATTCGTTCTATAACAGGTTTAAAGGTTTATATTGGTGGAATGGGTGAGGGATGGTTGTCATGTGATCGTTCTAGGGCCGGACAGTTTCAGTCATTTGTTCCAAAAGATGTTTTTTTAAAGTCAGGATGAAGCTCGCTCGGCTCTCGATAGACCTGATAGAACCAGGAAGTGCATTCCATGCACGACAGGCACTGACTAAGAAGGATTTTGTGAAAATAGTAGTTCGATGATTGGGTATCCTTAAAGTACTTTCTCCGGTTCTAGTATGTGAAGCATCCATCCTCCTACCTTCAGAGACAAATATGAAATCATCTTTAAAATAGTTCGGATTACCGTATTTCAAGATATCTCTAACAAGCTTGACTATTCGAAAAAGCCTTTGATTGGGAAGCTTTAATGTTGAACTAGCAATGTGGGCTGGGGTTATATGATCATGGTGTTGGAGAGAGTAGACGAAACGTAGACAATAATTTTGGCAACGCTGTAGTTTATCATTCAAAGTGACTTGCATATCATTATGAACAGAATTACAATACATTAAATGTGGGAAGATGAGAGATTGAACCAAAAAAAAAGATACATGTCAAGAGTAGGATCATGGAATCAGACAACAGAACCAAGACCCTATGGAAAATGATCAATGATGAACGGAACAGAAGTAATCTTAACAGGCAGGAAAACCTCTGTTTGGAAATAGAGGGCCAGAAGATCACTGATCCTTTTCACACTAGCAACATCTCAAATGAAGCCTTTACACAGCCAGCAACAACAACAGGATTTGACCCTCCTCTAAGACGTATGGCCAAGCTGACAGGCATCAAAGCATTGAGTGAATTTCAGATGATAAATACAGCACAACTCCACCATCTCATAGACAAACCAAAATCGAACAACTCTGCTGGGCATGATGACATCACTGGAAAAATATTTAAAAGTTGCAAAGAAGAACTAACAAAGCCTCTACTGGAAATAGTAAATTCTTCCCTAAAGCAAGCTGTATTCCCACAGGCTCTCAAGATCTCTAAGATCTTTCCAAAATTCAAAGGAGGAGATAAAATGGATCACAAGAACTATAGGCCCATAGCAAACCTACCTATAACCTCAAAAACTATCGAACGATCAGTATATGACCAGCTTATCCTGCATCTGGAGAGCAACAAACTTATAACAGCACAACAGCATGGATTTAAAAAACGTCTAGGCACTACAACTGCAATATCTGAATTGTGTGACAACATAAACCAACTTTGGGAGGAGAAAGATACTGTTATGGGACTGTTTATAGATCTTCAAAAGGCCTTTGACACACTAGACTGGAACATCCCAACTCTGAAATTGAGAGAATTGAAAATAGAGGGAAGAGCATTGGAGTGGATAGAGGACTACCTCATCAACAGAAAGCAGTATGTGGAAATAGTGCAGCACAAGAAAACTGCTCTTATAAACTACAAATCCTCACTCAGAGCAGTGTCCCAGGGTGTACCCCAGGGATCCATCCTTGGGCCACTGCTGTTCCTTGTCTACATCAATGACTTTCCCAAGGAAATTGACAACAGAAACAGCTGCATATTGTTTGCCGATGATACCACTATCTTGATACAGGTACCATCGCAGAAAGTTCAAGACCCACACATAGTTGTCGAGACAGCACTGGAAGAGGCCACAGAAACATGCAATAGACTGAAGTTGACCATTAATAGGAAGAAGACAGTCCACATCAGATTCACTCCAATCAAAAACAACCCGGATGAGAGACAAACAAATGATGACTCAATGATGGCAGACTGTACAAGATTCCTGGGGATAACAATTGACTGTCACTTAACATGGAGAAAACATATAGAGCTGTTATGCAAGAGGTTAGCATCTGCTGTGTATGTTATATGAAGAATCAGAAACGTATCAGAGAAAAGTACATCATTCATTGCATACCACTCACTCTTTGCCTCACATTTAAGGTACGGTATTGTTGCCTGGGGATTGGCATCCCAGACACACCTTGACAGAGTCCTGAGAATACAAAAGTGGGCCTTGAGGACGATATTGGAGAAAAACATGATGGAGCACTGTAAACCATTATTTGTGGAGAGTAAAATACTCACAGTAATCTCATTGTACCTGCTTGAAACAATAAATCTGGTTAAGAGGAAAGGCCTTACCACAAGACAGGAAAAACACTGCTATGACCTTCGAAACAACAAGAATCTTGACTTGTCACAACATAGACTGAAGAAATACAGCTGCTCACCAACATATGCAGGATCATACTTTTTCAATTTACTGCCGCGTGACCTGAAGGACATGGATGATGAGGCAGCATTTGCCAGAGGGCTAAAGTCATACCTATTGGCCCGACCCTACAATGCAGTAACAGAGTATGTTGAAGAGCATACATTTCAACATATACAACATGCTCATGGAGGAAATCACCTGCTGTGAAAAATAATGATGACTCCCCAGCCTTCAGACTGTCAGGAGGACAAATACAAGTAACAAGTAAGTAAGTAACAAGTGTTTTTTTTATGTTATCAATCAGAGTTGGTAATTCAAATTGTAATCTTCAATATGATATTATATGTTTTAGATAGCTAGACTATCCATAGAGAGATTTATTCAAATATTGAACTAGTATTTGTCACGTTATTTTTTGATGTGTGAGAGTGTGGAAGACAATTTAGTTTTAAGTTAGCCATAAGATTAGAGGTATTAATTATTGTAAAGGAGAACAATTGCCGGCTGTACTTTGAACGGCATCGGTCGATGCAGGCGGCAGAACTGCTGCCTCAGCGGTCAATGCCGTCTTTCTAGTTGCAGTCCACGACAATCCCACTGTGTAATTGTCACTCGGAAAGAAAATTAATGTTCTTATTCATTTTCTTTTCGACTGATAATTCCCTGATGAATCGTTTGAGGGCGCCAGCTTACGGACCAGGTTGCCAAGAGTTTCCACAACGTGTGGAAAATTTCGGTGAGCTCTTGGTCAGTCAGTGGGCAGCTCTCGAGATTGAAGGACGGGTTCCTTAGTGGAGATGGATGTCGCGATTGTGTTGGTGTGGGGTGAGTGACTGAAATTCAAACTATTTCTCACTTCTGTTTTCGGAGGAACATTATTCAAAATTTGAGCAACCTATTTTTATTCTAAATTTTAAATTTACCTTTGTAACCTGTGACACTCAGAGTTACAGCCGGCACGTTCTTCTCCCGTGTAAATTTGTTAAGTTATTTGAGCAAAATATTGTATTCAATTATATTTGAGAACTAAATTTGAGGTTAGATTATAGTTATATAAGGAATTAAATTAGGGTGAAATAAGGCAACATTTGCTAATTGATTTGTAGAACAAACGATTGATTTAATTGAGCGATCTTACTAATTTTGCTCTAGTAGTAGGAGACAAGATATCTATTTCACATAATTAAGTTTTTGTTTTCTTGTAATTTTCTGAAAGTTTGGCTGTTAAAGTTTTATTGAAATGCTAATTTATGTTATACAGTTTTAGATCAAATGTATCGGTCTTAATTGCTGTGTTATTTCATGCTTAGATGTGTTTCAACTGTTTTAGTATCGTACTATTTTGAACTAGATTGTTAAAGTCGAGAAGTTAAATTTGAACTCCCGAAGTGGATTTATTGGGGAAGCAGTTAATTAATTCTAGTGTAAATGAAGAACAATTCAGCTATTCCTTCTTGGAAAATATACTAAATTCAAATTTATCCAGTAAAAGTCTTGAGAAATTTACCGAAGGTCACAGTAGAGTAATAGTGTCAGTTCTAGCCCTTATTGGTTTCCATCCCATTTGGTATTTATTGTCCTATATCAACTTAAACTTGAAATAATCTAATTAATTTCTTTTGTACAATTTTGTTTTGTTGTTGTTGAAACTTTGTTAAAACTCTATAGTAGTTTAATTTTGTGGGTTCTGGGACAGACCCAGCTGGTAGTGTAATTCGGCCCATTCTGTCCCCATCTAGGGGAAGAGGTCTCTTTGTACTTTGGCAGTTCTTTGACCTTATATTGAACTAACATAAAAACATTATATTTTTTTTGTTGAAAACCTTTAAAATTTTTTATTTATCTTCAATTGGTTTGTTTCCTTGATCTAATTTTAAGTGATTCATTATCTTGTGGAATAGTTAATAAGTTTTAGATTTAAGGAAGTTTTGCCCCACAGGAAGGGCGTAGATTATAATTAGGTTTGACTCAATTTTCGGTGTTTCTCTGTTGTCCACCCCACCAGTATTCGGTTACAGATGGAATAACGCTTAGCTCCTGCTTGGCATCAATCGGTAGAGCATGAGAGTTAGCTTAATAACTATAAAATCTGGTCGTGGTTTTCTAGGGTATAATCTCACTAAAATCCTAATAGGCTCATACAGGAGCTTTCACAATAATTTAATACTGATAATTTATAAAAATAAATATAAATATAATTTATATCCTATGGTATTGGGGAATAAAATAAATGGTACACCATGAAAAATTTGATACATATATTCAACAAATAATCTCAAAGTTAGATCAAAGGAAAAATATATAGAGCAACAAGAAATGAAACAAGAAACAAAATCAAATTAGTTATTTGTGCAACTAGTGCGCAAAGTGACAGTTTGCTGCACCGAAAGAAACGTTTACGCCCGAGCCGTAGGCGAGGGCGGAATGGTTTCTTGAGTGCAGCAGAGGAACTTTGCGCACATATTTCACATTAAGTTTTTCCTACAGTTACCATTGAATATGAAAAGTGGGTAATTATGGGTAAAATTGCCTGAAATCCATCAAATGTTTTTCTGTGTAATTTTATTATTGATAAAAACCTTAATCCTAAAATCCTAAAGTCCTCGTTGTCCTCCATTATAATAATATATACTTAATAATTAGCGCGTTGTGCTTCGTTGCAGCTCTGCTCACTATAGCAGCCACAGCAGTCACTGTTACCAACTTCATTTTGATTTTGCTGCACTGTTGCTCCATATAACCTACTAAGTATTTCGCGTTGTCATGTTGAAAATCTTGAGTGCAGAAAAATTTTTCCCACACTAGAGCGGAAAAGTGATTCTTTGCATTCTGTAATCAGTGCAGCAATGGCCACTTTTCAACGTAACTGTAGGAAAAGAATATTACAGATCAGTACTATTTTCTAGTTCTATAGCACGAAACTTTGCCATGTGCTTTCACTTCATTGATCATATGCATTTATCTGCATGTAGCTTTGACATCAACTTGCTGTTGCTTGTCGAATTGGACAATCCTACTTATGTATTAACTTCCCAAATCAGAGCATGATAAATTGACAAATCAACAAATAAATATATATTAATTTCTACAGTTTCCGATAAATATATATATCTCAGGGTGCAAGATTTGGTACCTGATGGAAATAGATAGATCAATTTATCTAATGAACCAGAGCTACATTATAGTATTACAAATTATATTATAAAATCAATGATCATGTGAACATTAGTATTATTAGCTTAGAACTTAATATTCTTTTAATTGGTGTATCCTTTGATATATAAATTGACTTGTTCCTATTCAATAAAATATTTCTTATACCATTTTTAAGACTTGCGCAAGTACTTTTATTAATTTCTTAATTTTTAAAACCTTTTTGATGAGCTAGCTTTTATTTCTTATTTCATTCGAAGCACTGAGGGTGCCCTATTATTATTTCAACTATTTTTCACTCACCTGCTGGATTTTCTATAAGTTGCTGATGGCGATCCGAATTCCTGGTAGTCCTGGATATTTGGTGGCCGAAGTCGTCTCTTCCAAGGGATTAAAAATATTTAAATGACTTTTGCTTTACTATAGCATCACAAAGTCTTATGAAAAAATAATAATTTGATTTAACTTTAATTGATTAAAAAGGTACAGTAAAAGATATTGTGCTCTACAAATGTTGGTGACATTCCATGGTAGTGGTTGGCAGGCAAGTGGGCAGGTTCTACTTTCTTTTTCACAATTTTCATTTCCGACTTGCAAATTTGCATAAAATTTAAATATTTCGTTACTATGCTGTTCAAGGCTCAAATAGTTCGTGCCAATCTATTAAATTATTACTTATGTCACCCATCTGACATTATATCTGTCTTCGGGCCATATCCAAAACATAAACTGAACAAGAATAATTCATAAACTCTTATCATTTATAGAAATATATACAAATATATTTGAATCGGCTCACTATTACCGCCCATCAATTGCTACCATTTGATTGGTTCATGCAAATTTGTTACAGTATAGGCTACATGCGCCTACGAACCTCCTACTTCCTTAATACATTAAATTATTTTTATCTTGGGTTTTTAGTACATTTTTTACATGCAATATAATTTTCTAATGATTATAGGCTGTTTCTCACTTTACAACAATTAGCCATGTGCATTTTTAATTCCTCTAGTTGCATACCATTTAATTACAATAAATTTCTGCCAAGGTGTCTGGCTAGATTTTACGTTATGGGACTCAATCGATCATTATGTCGCCAATCAATAGATATTTTATGCCTAACCTCAAATTTTCAATACTTTATATAAAATTATATAAGTAGCAAATTATTTCCATTTCTATTCGGCCGTTATAAATTTAGCCATGATGCCTGATATTATCTAATCTTTAAAAATGTTATCGCATTTGGTGATATTAGCCTATTATTCCACTTAGACCTATAAATTTCTTTCAAGTACGGATTTTTATATACCCATCAGAATTTGATACGTTGTTACATATTCCTTAAAGGTAAATCTTGAAGCTAATCTTTTGGAGAATCTTGTTTTGTCATGTGTATGAGCAGAGTTAGTTTAAAATGGGCAGCAATTCAGTATTTGATTCAATTTATGGCTAATTCTGTTAAAGAAGACTCAATTTTGTAGGACAGTGTTAAGTGCTTTGATTAGGTCATCAAAGCTTATGGAATTATTTTAGAATTTTTTTTTTGAGATTCAGAATAGATTGGAAACCAACAAATGAATCGCCTAATGCCAAGAATCTCAAAGTTAGGGCCAATCGTTCTTGTAAAGTTATTGCTTCCCTCATGCTGGTATCATTTGTTTGGATAGCTAGTTGAATTAGATTCAGTATATTAACAAAATAATGTTTTGACATCCTAATAAAGTTCGAATTGACAATCTCATATCTTATGTCATGTAGCAATTTATTTCCTTACTCCAACCTACAATCGTTCAACCCACCAAAATCGTTTGTTAAGTTTTAATTTCGATTTTATTATACAAGTCATTAAAATAAATGATACAGTTGCATTTTGTAATAATATTATCTTCAATGATGGAATGACGCCATTGTTGTCATGATGTGGAAAATTTACATCTATCATGTCTTCGTGTCGTATGCAGATCAGATAGCTTTTTGAATGCCGAGGCATACGTGGAACGCGTCCACAAGGACGTACAGTGAATGCCGAGGCATGTGTACATACGATTGTTCGCGCAAATCTGTACGGACGTGTGTACAAGGCTACAAAAGCGAATCAGCTGATGAAAAATCTCTAAAATACGTGAGCATTTGCTCCAGAGTTCAGGAGCATAAGGTAAGGGTAAAAGGTAAAGCTTATTCATATAAAAATGAGCAAATGCTTTTGCTTCTACCTTTTGCTCATGAGCAAAACCTTATGCTCCATGCTCTTGCTCATGAGCATTTGCTCTGGTTTTATTCATATGGGCCATTATATATTCATATTGAGTTACCATAAAGCAAAAATACCATAGGAATATCAGCGGCTTGAGTTAACAGTGAAATTTAAAGCCCTATACTAAACTATTAAATTAAACACCATGAGGTGTTTTTTTATGCTATTGTTTCTCTATGATGTTACAAATTACAATAGTCTGAGTACCGTATATAAATTATCTTCAAACAACCAATCCAATCAGCTCTAGGGCTTCAGTGAGTCTGGTTGAATTTCATTCAGTTTATAATTTGGTTAGTGGAAAACTTTTTATAAAATACTGAAAAACTTTATTTTATAAAACAATTCACATTTGGCTAAACCACTCTATGCTTAATCTTGAATAATTTCTCTAAATGGATTTTCCAACAAGTAGCCTGACATGTAGGCCTACATGTAAGTCACTTATGTTAGCGAATCCTTTTTTTTAAATTTATTGAATAAATGATGCAGTAACCTAACTACAGTATTTAAAAGAAGATGAAATTCATAAATATATCACAATAGGGAATAAGGTCTAAATATATTTAGCCTATTCAGTACCCATACTTCTAATCTAATATTATTCAAGTATTCTAATGATAGAACAAATAAATTAATAAAAGTTGCTAGCCTATTATTAATAAATTAAATTTGCTATTTTAAAATAAAATTATCAACTTTAGTAACTTAGTCCACATTAAACTTACCTCATGATGAGAATTATCGAGAAACCAAATTCTGTCACAATGTAATAGAAATCACTAACCAAAAAGTATTTTTCCCTCCACCTACTGTCTAAAGTACTTACTTTACTCCCTGAAACCTAATACTAAAGTGTCACTTTTTTGCTCTCGGTAGTAAAAAACAGAAAATCTCTCCAGGGAGTAAAAGTGACTCCATTTAAATAACATGGGGAGCATCTCTATTTTGAAACTTACATTGTAATAGGTTAGAAGGTCTAAGCTCAGATGAGAAAGCATAATAGAGGTGTCTGTCATTGAGTCAACTGAATTCAATACCACAACCAGAAATTTGATCAACTCATGAAATATATGTTTGTATGATAATTATTATATTCTTAATATTAGTAGACAATAAAAATTTATACAATTTTATAATATTTTATTCTATTCAAAATACCAGCCAACAAATATTTTTGATCTGGAATTCAAATCTGAACCGCGTGATCTGGAGACAGCCATTTTTGGTAGCTGCCCAGCTGATATAATTGTTACAACTTTTGCCGATAGATAGCGCAATCGGCAGTGCCAATCAGACGACCGGTTTTTAGGTTTTAGATTTAGGTTATGTTGTTAGGAATCATTGTCACCAATACGTAAGTTATTAGAATGATTTCATTTGCAGTTTCTATAAAAAATGTAGATGAAGGAAAAATGTTGTGTAAATCACAAGCGAAAAATACTTTTTCTCCCTCAGGAAAATTGCTGCCCTTGGCTTTGCCTCGGGCTTCAAACTTTTTCCCACAGGGAGAAAAAGTCATACTTTTCACTCTAGATATACAAATAACTGTTTTGTATCCCAATCTTAATTATAATTACATTTTAATACATTAGCCTACATGAAAAAATAGTAGCCTGTAAAACAATATTCCATAAGAAGCTGTTTCTGTTGCGAAATACAAATGTATGTTACACTTAAGTTAGACTACATCATTATTATTATTCATATCATAACATAACCTATAAACATAATACAATTATATTGATAACATATTGAATTTTCTAAAAAAATAATAAATATGTATGTATTATATTTTATTAGAAAATATTATATTATCTGGGAAATATTATATTACTTCCATTTATTTTTTGGTGCAATCGCAAATCATATGAATATAATTGAAAAAGAACGACAGACTAGGTCCAAAAGTATCCTATTCCCAAATTTTGATAATGAAAAACAAGTCCAAAAAGATCAGCCAAGTTGTTTCTACTGTTTAAAGTTAAAGTCTAATATTTCCGTCCAAAATTAATATATAATGAGCTATGAATTACCCTAAGTGGGCTAATTAGTCCATATCATTCTAGAAAATAAGTCAGACTTGAACCATTTCTTACAAACACATTACCAGTACTCCCACTCTGGCCCTGATATTTTGAGTTCCAGATTTTTCCAACGAGCTAAAATATAGTAAACTATAGAGTGGCTGAGTGGCCGCTATTCCTGTTATTAATTGAACATGGGCAGCCATGACAGAGAGAGGCAAGAAGCGGCGGAAAATTTGAATGGCCCTATTGATATAATGGAAACTTGCATAAAAGACAAGGTGCAAATCAGTTATATTTAATAAATACTAGATTGAATATTTATTGAGCATTTTGAATATATGTACTACAGTTGTTATGCATCCATAAAATTAATTGTTTGAATTGCTTTACTTGAAGCCTTGGCGAAATTAATGTAGCCCAAGTTACAGTGTTAATAGGCCTACTGCTTAGCCATACAAGTGCTCTGATAATTGAGTTTCTTATCTAAAATATTTAAAAGTGAATATAGAACTATCTTTTTGCAAATATTGCTGTAATAGCCGGTCTTGAGCTGTTCTTGAAGGTAAAACTAGTTTTTTTTTTTTAATTTTCTATAATAGAATGTTTATAGTTTATGCAGTCTGTTGAGATTTGATGTATTTATTTTTACACTTATTCTTTCTTAAATGTATTTTTTAAAGGTGGGCTAGTGTATAATACAAATACAGTAAAGCTAAAGTTTATCTAATAAGCTCAATTTTTTATGTTGCGTGATCCAATTAAGCCTATTTAAATTGTGCCAGCAATTAAATTTTGTAGAAATTGGACAGCAAGGATTACAATTCACAACTGAAGCTTTCAGTTAGGTAACTATTGAAATCACGTAACCTATAGAGATTTGGTGAAAGACTCCAATGTTGGCCATAAAATGTAACATTTATTCAGGTTTTCATGAGCAAAAAATTCAAGATGCAAGTATTTCAACAGTAAATAAAGAGTAAAAATACTGACTAAGTACTGAAAATAAGGTTAGTTTATGTGAGATTTTTGAAGTTCCTTTATTATTATTTAGAATTATTTTTTTGAGTTGAAATTAGTCTAGCGACACCTATTTTTTCTTTCTCTTTCATTTAAAAAAAAAATTGAGTTGATATCTTCAAAAATAGTGGGGCTACAAATGTGCCGTAATTAGTAACGTTAGCCGGTTTTTATTCAGAAGACAAAATATTTCAATAGAGTAGTAAAAGTAAAGAATAGAAATGATGTGATTTTTTATAATAATATACAAAAACCATTTAAAGTAAATGAAAGGTTAGTCAAATTTGTAGGTTAGGATTAGAGTGCAAGGATGCTAATCTATTTAAAACTCTTATTCATTTATTGGATAGAGCAAACAATAAAATAGTTGGTGGAGAAAAAACAGGCTATTGCCTAAAACTTCTTCAATTTCCTAATTTTGTCTTGAATTGTCCAAATATTATGTAGGTTAGGTATGTCCATTTCAATTTATACACTAGGTAAATCATTAATCTGAATATACAAATCAGAATAAAACAAACAATTGATATGAAATTCAAGTCAAGTCAACTCCATACCATACAACAAATATTTTTACACGAGTAGGTAACTTGAGCATAAAGAGTACGGTAACATAACTAAATTCTACTTGGAACTGTGCTTTAGTAAACTAGGCCTATATCCTGCTCAATTATAAACTTCCTATTGCTTGAAATTTCTAAAAAAAGTGCCCTATATGGGTGTCTGTCAATAAATCTTCATGATTTGAATAGGTAGTTCTTTTTCAGATGAATATCTTTTCAAATGGCAATAAAATACGGTGCACCTTTTTCCAAATTTATGAATCTACAGTAATCAATTGATCGCTTGGAAAAATCATTAAAAAATCTGGTTTGTTCATACTAATTTAAAATTCACGTCACTTCTAGAAAAGCTCATACACTGCAACCTGTGGGAGTAAAATAATATAGGCTACATCGACTTTTGTGATAAACATTGATCAGTACGGTACTGTATGGATTTTAATAACCTACACAACCCATACCAAACCTAACTAACTTAATTGTCAGAAGCCCATAAATATAGTGCACTACACCAAAATTGTTGTTTATTATATTACTCATACTATATTATGTCATAAAGGGGATGTTTCACAGAGACAAAATCTCACAGAGACAAGTAGTGGTTTTGAACAATATTAGTGTCACAGAGACAAGTTTCACAGGAGCAAGTATTTCTATAAATGGCAGTCTCACAGGAACAAGTTCCCACAGAGACAAGCAGTTTCATAGAGACAAGGTCTCCGTCCAAAGTAGTAGCGCTATAAATGGCAGTCTCACAGAAGCAAGTTCCCACTGGAACAAGGTGTTTCACAGAAGCAAGGTCAGTGTCATAGAGACAAGGTACCGTAGCGAATGTAGGAAGAAGTTAGGCGTGTTGCCTACATCTGAACTTGAAGGCACTCCATTATTTGTTCTAGTAAATTGAATGTCTGCTGTTTTTTAATCATGCAGGTATATGATTATGATTGAAGGTTTATCATATAAGATAGGGATGGGTTGGTAACCTATTAGAATTAGATAGAAGATAACTTAAATAAATAAATAAATTGAGTTCTATGCAAATGTAATATATTTCTAACAAACTCCAAGATAACTATTCCAATATATCTAATGCGTATACATATAACCTTCAACCCGAAAGAGTAATCAATATGAATATGAAATGGAATATATAAAAGCCAAATAGCCTACCACTGACCTATTCATCACCGCTTCTTAAAAACCACATGGCCAAAATGGTTTTTCATTATAATTCCTTCTTTCGTAATAAATTATTTATGCTTTTGTACTCCTGAGCGAAGCTTGGTCCCCGATATTATGAGCTAATCATCTCTTCTTTTTCCGAGCTGCGGTCTCGAATTGTAAATTCAAATTGATATAATATTAACTCCAGACAGTCACAGAGTAAAGCTGCGTCAACACCAATAGATTCTATAGATTCTATTAGATTGAACATGACTTATCATACACATGATGAACATATGTGTTTTTCATGTGCCGTTCAATCTATAATAATTTGTGAGGATTAAGTTATTAACATTTCGTTAATAACTTTAGTGTAAACGCAGCTTTAGATGCCAAGATTTATCATGGCGTTCCGAGTTACGGATGATAATGTCAATGAAAAACTTCATTTTCCTCATAAAATCTTTCCCATAAAAAATTTAACAGATTGTTGTTCTACAAGCGTCTCTACATGTTACAAAATGAAAATCCCAGTGAAAAACAAAAAGTGCCACTTGATAATTCCCAAATCATCATTTTAATCGTAGCTCTGATTCAACTGAGCAATAACTTTCTGAACTTACTGAGTTAATAAAGTAACATTTAAAATTATCATAAGCGCAATGGGACTTGGGATTCCATCAATTCAGAATAAGTATTATACCGGTATTCATTTTTACAGGATTAAAGTAGTGCAACATTTAGATTAGCACACCAATAGATTTTATTTGTAGCGGAGTGAGTTCATTACTTTCATATCAAAGTTCTACTTTTTCCATTATGATATAGTACGACTACTGCAAAACAATGTCTGGTAGCCCTGGTAATGTAATGTAATGTAATGTAATGTAATGTATGGTTGATTGGAAGTCTCCAACCAGCCTGATCAGATTTCTTAGTGGGGCCATTGGCAAACATTTTATAAAAGCCCTGATATTATTACAATGACTTTATTCCTAGTAGATAGCATTTCTAGTAGATGGCTGAATATTCTCGTTACCACATTGCAAAGGATGTTCAGTGAGGTCTACTGTTATCTGGACTACTAGAGTATTGTAACTCCTAATGTCAGATTGAGTAAGAGCTTGAAATTTATTCCTATCTAGTGTACTCCATGTTCAATAATCTGCCTTTATCTTATATTAGAAGAAACTTGCCTCTGAATAAATTAAAAAACGCACTAAATGTAATTCTGAATGAAAATGCTTATTGTTCCATAATTTAATTTTCAAATTGTTGAAAATATGATATTCAGTGCTGTGAGTTTATAAATAGTTTATGTCTTTTTTCAATGTATGACTTAATTTATTCAATTGTACTGGGTGATGATAATTATGACTTGATAAGACTGATTTGATGAATGATAACACTATTCATAAGATGACTACTAAGATGTTATGAATTGAATTGCTCATTTATTGTATAACAGACTATAAGCTGAATCCTTTTAGACAAGGCCTATTCGCCTAATCTACATCCAAATTGTTTGTATTTATCGGTCAATACATTTCTTATTCCTAGACGCCAGCTAAGAAAGGGGTTTCAATTTTCGTAGAATAAGCACGTAATTCAAAACTGTATGTTTTTCAAAAAATGTTGTGATTTCAAATTCAAATTTCGTTTATCACACACATAGGCTATACGAGAATTAAGAATTAATGAGAAAGTGTCCCGGAATAAGGTATATGATTTTTGTTCTTCTGTATTTATACTAAGTGACATATTTATCAGTGATGGCTCTTAAACTGTAGGTTTATTATTAAATAACGAGTTTGGAGCACCAGAAAAATGGGATTATATTTTATTATAATAAATATTCAAAATTACGTTTCCAACCCACAATTATTGTCTTATTGTCATGTCCTTAAAGTTACTGTAAACCATATCAGTTGGGACTAATCAAGGTTTATTTAGGGTGGTTTTAATTATTAGTTTATGTGTTACAAATAGTTCACCTAGATTTAGATGGCAATTGAAACATTATTGATCTAACTAAAGCATGATATTAGTGTCAAAGACAGAAATCTGCGTTTTAATTCATTATCATGTGAGAGAGAGAGAGAGTGAGAGAGAGTGAGCCCGAAGTAAAGGGTATGTGTAAGAGAGTGATGTGGTTGAGTGGGAGTGACAGAGTTCGATATATTATATGCTACATGGTGGGTGAGGAATAATAGTGTGTCCCTTACGCTACACTTACAGATATATATATATATATATATATATATATATATATATATATATATAATACATAAACCATATCCATAGATTTTGGAAGCGGCATGCTATCTTTTCAATCTTTTGAAACAGCATTTATTGTCTAAGGTTGGTGAAAGAAGTTTTCTGCATTCCATAACAACAATCTGCAGACTGACGTCTCGGGTATTAGAACCAAAAGGCCTTGCTCTATAGAACTATAAATACTCATTCAGTATTACAATGCCTTGCTTCCATGAAACAAAGCAAATGTTTCCCGTTAGGTACTTCTGGAAAGCCCGGTCAATTTGTCATCGGTGGTGTCCAGGTAGAACTACCCTGCTCATAGACTATGTTCACTGAAGCGTAAAACCAAAGTTAACCAGATGCTTCTATTTCTAAAAATTCTATTGCCAGGTATAAAGTACTGCACTTTGGCGGCAGGAAGAAGATGAACAATAATAAGGAGAAAAAATAGAGATAGGAGAAGATTATAACCGTTGAGTACACTATTTTATCTATAACCACTCTTTTGACGAATTGAAAACTTATAAATTACTGGTGGTACTCCCATACAGTAACAGTCAGGGGTGTATTCAAATACCGTTGGATAACATCTTTCCAATATTGTTACATTCATCTAGAAGTATATAATCTGTTCTTTCTTACATTGATATCACTTATGCATAAGTTACTGCAGAATCAAAATTATTTTATATTGACTGAACAATTAAAAGTCACATTGAAATAGTTATTTTGGAGTTTGGTGGAAATAATACATTTACATGGAACTCAATTTATTCATTAAAGGCAATCTACATAATTCTAATAGGTTCTGGTAACACATAATGATAAAATAGGTGTTCAATGAATAAATGAAGCCTAACAACTTGAAATATATTTCAAATCATTTAAGAATAAATTGATTCTACCTGGGTGCTAGTCAGCTTTACATTTGTACATGTATCATTGTATTGAATTATTAAATATTTGATGATTTTTGTAAAACGACATTTTGATCCTGGACTAGTAGTTCTATGAACAGTAGACCTCGCGCAGTTATAAAACACAGCCTCGTCTCATACTGTCCATAAGAGTAAATCCTGTTTGTATGTTGTGTCGGCAAGATGTCGGTGTGAAAACGGCTAATGGCTGTTGGGGTTAGTGTATCAAAAATATGCTAACATCAAAAGCTAATCTCCTTCAACACACTGGCAACAGGTCAGCCCGATTTGAAAGCAGATAAAGGTCGAGAGAAAATACTATGTTTTCTTTCCGTTATTAATTGCATGCGTCATTGCATGCAATGAATAGTCAACACGACAGCTGATTTTTTACTAAGTTACATTGATATATTAATTGCATGCGTTATTGCATGCATTTAAAAATCCACTCAACAGCTGAATTATTATGGATGATTCTATTCTGATTTTTACTGTAATATTGGCGTTCGAAGGAGACTTTACCTATTGTATTAACCTTAAAATGCAAAATTTTCAAAAAACCTTGTATATACGTCGAGGCACAATTTGAAAAGAAATATACCTGTAAAATTTCATGGTAATCTATTGCTGCGTTTCGCCGTAATTGCGGAACATATAAACATAAAGAGAAATGCAAAGCCGTCGACTTGAATCTTAGAACTCATTTCGCTCGGTCAATAAATCGAAATTTTAAGAAACCACAAATATCCTGGATGAAAAGGGGAATCAATTGTTATGTACCTATAGATTTGAATCTGAATGTCTAGGATCCACTAAACAGTCTACTAAATTCATCATTTTCTCTCCACAGGAGAAACGTTTAAAGCTGGCTTCAAATGATGTCACCACATTATTAACATATGTAAATTATATATTTATATATGTATGTCACGTGGATTGAAGAAGCGTTGTTTGTGACGTTGTTTGTTGATTGAAGGAAGATTCTATTTTACTATTTAAATAAATCATAATGTAATTTACTTATCCACTTCGAGATTTACATAGTGATAATAAGTAAGAAATGAAATGTATAGCAAACACTTCAGTTGCTATGTAGGCCTACTGTAGTGTCTTATTTTTTACTAAAGTGATGAAGTATCAGAAAATACTATCATTCAGCATTGTTATGTATTATTTTCAATGTCATTTTTTTCTCTTTCTTTTCAATAATTTAAAATTTGTTATTATTTTAAATAAGTAGATAACTTAACTATTGTTTGTTTTTAATCATATTATTTGTATTTATTTTTTTCGTATTGTTATAATACTTGATAGAGAGTTGAGTGTAAGAGAGGGTCGACTGCGCCCTAACTTCGCTTTCTAAGAAAAATAAAGGCAGTCATTCTATTCTATTCATGTCACCATAATATATATGTATATATATTAAAAAACAGATGACATCCAATTTATTAGAGCAAATGGAATGCCTTCATCTTCATGTGTAGGCAACACACCACACCAACCTTGTTCCTGTGAGACTGACCTTGTCTCTGTGACACTACACTTGTTCGAATGGGACTCTACCCCTCTTCTTGTTCCACTGACACTACTTGTTCCAGTGAAACAGACCTTGTCTCTGTGAGACTCACCTTGTCTCTGTGAGACTCAACTTGTCTCTGTGGGAACTTGTTCCTGTGAGACTGCCATTTATAAAACAACTTGTTCCTATGAAACTTGTCTCTGTGACACTAATATCGTTCAAAAACACTACTTGTCTCTGTGAGAACTTGTCTCTGTGATACGGACCCGTCATAAACTATCTTATTACGGGTTGAATCAATTGGCTGTTGACCTTATTTATTCCTATCTTACAAAAAGAGTACCGTTACAGTATGTTTTAAAAAATTGGCGAGTATTATAGAGGTGGAATAGTCAAATACGGTGTGCCACAAAGTTCCATTCTTGGTTCACTGTTATTCATTGTTTATATTAATGATTTGCCTAATATTATTATTGATTCTTGTAATGACGATAGTGCTTCGTATTTGTTTGCAGATGACTTAGGTTTGAAAGTGGCTAATAAGAATAAGGATCATTTGTATTCTAACACATTGAATAATACCTCTAAAATTGAAGATTGGTGTGCAGCAAACAATCTGAACATTAATTCCACAAAAACAGAGGATATAACTTTGAGCTTTGACAGAAAAATTAATGACATAAAGTCAATTAAGCCTAAGATTCTTGGCGTGAGAATTGATACTAACCTGACTTGGAAATGTCATATAGGCTATAACATATATTTATAAAAAAAATCAACAAGGGCATCTTCCTTTTACGTAGATTATGTAATATTGTAGATATGTCTGTTTTAATGAGTGTTTAGTTTGCCCTTATTCATAGCCTTTTGCTATATGGAATCCAGCTGTGGGGAAATGGCTCAACTACAGACATCTTGTTTAAATGTCAAAAGAAAGCAGTGAGAATAATTTGCCACAAGGCTCCTCGTAATCCATGCAAATTATCATTTATTGAACTCGGACTATTAACTCTGCCATCTTTGTATGTATTGTCATGCTTGATTTCAGTGAAGAAAACTGAAAATCAATATGATGTTAACTCTAGTATAGGCCTACACCAACATAACACTAGAAATAGGAATAATATAAGAGTCGAGTATTGCCAGTGTACAAGTTCCCAAAAAACTGGCAATACATGTCAATAAAACTTTATAACTCTTTGCCTGAAAATATCAAAAGAATGAGCTTTAATAGTTACTGTAAATATTTAAAAAAGTATTAGTCAATGAAAGTTGAAGATTTCTTTGTAATAGATTTTTAAACTGATGTTTCTGTGTTATTAATGACGTTGTTGTAACATTTTAATGTTGTGTGACAATAAATGATTTGATTTTGATTTTTTGATTTTGATATTATTTAACGCATAGCCTAAGTTAAATTGTGTACGGTATATAAAATCATTTTATTTCAATTTACTTCCCAAAGTGCTATTCCCAACAACTTTTTTCCTCTGCGCTGCTAGAGCCATCGCTAAGGGATTACGCCTTTAGTGAACAATTGTAGAAACCAACTGATTAACAACTTCTAAACTTGAATTATTCTTCTTTATAGAATGAAGTGCAAGAATATTCCGGCTGAGTTCCATCGTGAAAGAGTTGGCGTTGCATCTAGTGCAGATGCTCGATTCACCCATAACAAGATCGAAGGTAAAGGTCTAATTTCTTTTTCATTTAAAATTACCATATAACGCAAGCGGCAAATGTCACGTTGAATATTATAAGATACAGTGTAGGCTATAACAAGGTCCTTAAACAATAAGGATCCGACTCGAACAATTTCGATCAACTGCAATTTATGATGGCGGCTAAAATGGCGAAAATGTTGTCAAAAACAGGGTTTTTCACAGTCAAATTTATACCTAAAATAGTCATCGATAAGCTCTATCAACTGCCACAAGTCCCACATCTGTAGAAATTTCAAGAGCTCCGCCCCATCTATGCAAAGTTTTCTACATAAATTTTCACTGGATCCAAACTGCTCTTGTAGATATGAACCACTAGAAGTAAGGAAAAAGTTGAATTTTCTTGGTATTCACATTGTTGAAAAACTGACCCGGGAAGATCATATCAATTACATCACAAATAAAATAAATGGAAATTCCTACATTCTCAAAAGGCTTTCCAAATATTTAACTGAAGATCGGCTTCTTCTGATTTATTATGGAATCATGTACTCTCATCTAGCCTATGGTATAATATGGGGAGGAGCTGCCAATAAATACATGAATAGACCTTTTCCCGTTCAAAAAAGAATATTGAGATATATTTTTAGACTAGGATATAGAGACTCTTGTAGAACTACATTTCAAAACTATAAAATATTGACAGTTTATGCTCTCTACATATATAAAACCATAATCTTCATCCACAAAAATTCACATAAATTGACTGCTTCAAGTGACATACATAGCAAGAACAGTAGAAACTCTAAATTTTATCACAGGATAAGGGTAAATAAGAAACTAACAGAGAATGATTAATTTATTAAAGGTGTCATATTTTTCAATAAATTGCCAGAGCACATCAAATCCCTGATAGGCAACCAATCAAAATCTCAATTAAGAAAGATCTTGGGAGACAGGCCGATATATAGTAGGCCTATTAGTGACTACTAATATCGATCATATTACTATATGATATTGTATATTATATTACCATATTAATAATAAATTCTTTATATTTATTTAATTTATAGATTCATTTGCATCTGTACGTTTTCATTAAAATGCTCTACGTTTACAAATAAGCCATTGACAGATTTCCAAACTGTTTCCTGAAATTGGAGTTCGTTGCTCATCATGACAATTTCCTCACTTTTGACAGTTCATACACTTTTATAATTTATTAATTAAGGAGCGCACTGAATAGATGGATCTACAAGAATAATAATTAGATTAAATTTCTTTAACAAAACACAATTTAACCCATGCTGTATAACTCTTTTTTTAGAATGGATTGATAATCTTGATATTCATGCTTATGGCAGGCTCTATCTTGAAATAGTAGATGCTCCTCCAGTGCTCGATTTGGATTTTCTATCAATACTAAGCTTGAAGGTGAGCGTTGGACTGAATACATATTTTTGCCCATCAAATTTATAAATTAGTTCAATCATCAAATTTATAGATTGTTCAATCATCAAATTTATAGATTGTTCAATCATCAATAAATTATTGGTCAATCTAAATTAGAGCACAGATGATGCTCACATGAGCTTGTCACACATGTTCCATCAAAACTCCAACAGTGTCGGTTTGTTGGGGTTTTAGACATAGTCTGTTTATAAAACTATTTAAAAAAATTTTAGTCTGTTGCTGACATATTATCTCAAGCTTATTCAAATAAGAATTTACAAATTTACTCATATGTTTTTAGAGATGTCTGCCGAATTTATGTTTGAGGTCCGCTTCCTTAGCGTAATATTCCAATATATCCATACGATCCAAGGGCCAAGCCACATGAGGCGTTTTTCAGACGAGTCGGCAGGGCAGGAAGCTCACCGATTGGCTAATTATCAGCTGATTCCGGAACGCCTACCCAATCAGTCAATCTGAGAGCTTCCTGCCCTGTCGACTCGTCTGAAAAACGCCTCATATGGCTTGGCTCCAAATCTTACGAACGGCACGTTAATCCTCGGTTTCTTTCTCTCTTCAGTGATATTGTTATGTTGGTATTAAGCATCTACTTGATGCAGTCATTATCCCTCACTACTTAACGTATTCAATAGAAACGATACTTTGATTACTCACGTTACTTCATTTAGTACTTGGTACTCAAATGCATCTGATTTCCGGTAACCACACATTATTAAAATAATTTTCATATTTATGCTGAACTTTTGCATTTTGCTTGCAAAAACTAATAACGCTACGTAACTAGCACTTGGCAGCAGACTCAAGTTAGGCGGCCATGTTTGTGGTTCTATAACTTGACAAAAATTCACGTTCTGGCCGCATGGATCACAGGGCGTTTGGTGGGAATGATATTTAACTGTTGAGCTCTGTGAAAGTTGCCCCCCTATCGCTTGTTTGTGTCGTATGATATGAGATCGGAGGTTGAAAAAGATGACCCTGGTATAATCCTGCTTACAAACAATAATAATTCATTCTCTTCAGCGACCATACAACTTCCTATAGTGAGGTCCACGTTATAATGGCAGTGTTTGATTAGCAATGGTATTGCTATCCTTGTCTATCATTCAATAAAGCAAATAGCACTATCTCTTTCTCGCTTTACTCTGTTGCCAGATCGTCTTTTAACAATGTAGAATTAATAATAAATTAACAAAATATTTCATCTTCATCATTAAAATTCAGTATGAAATTATTGGAAAATATAATTTCGTGCTTAATAAAATAAAATTGATTATTTCAAACAAGAAATAAGTTAAATATTATATCAATAAACCTGTATTAGCTACCGTCTATAGAAGGCATTGACAAGACAGAGGATCGGCAACGTTGTTTTGCTATCTTTCTCCACTGCCATTATAACGTGGACCTCACTATAGAATGGTTGTGCATATCATAGAAAATATATGAGCAGTGATGAACGAGAGATGATGGGTGAGCTCATTTAGCTTACTACATCCTAACAAGAATTATTTCTTTCCTACTGTAATCACAACTCACAAAATTTCATTCAGTTGGCAGTGTCAAAAGTGAAATCTTTTTACAGTTTTTGGATATCTTATATTGTAGTTTGGAATGTAGTTTTGTAAGTTTTAATTGTCTGTATTGTGAATATTTCATACTCATATTGTTTGAAATGTAATAGTGTGATATTGAGTGGATATAATTGTAGTTATTTTTTTCTGTGTATCTTATATTCTTTTGCAGGTTATTGAACTGAAAGAACTTTGATTTTTACCTTATGTTGAACCTTGAGTTTTTAGTATGAGAATTGACCATGTTTTTATTGAATTTGCTAACTTGTTGCTTAGTTGTCGAAATTAAAGCAATTTTCGTGCATTTTTCAAATACAATTTCAATTTCATGTCGAAAAAGCTTCTTTATTTGGGAATTTTACGAACGTTGACCTTTTTGCAGCTTTGGCTTTTCCACTGAAAGTTATGCTCAACGCTAGTGGAAGGGGAATAATTTTCAGTGAAAAGGCCACAGTCCTAATTGAGATGTTACCGGAAAACATCGTGTAACGGTGTGCGAGCCTCGGTCCTCTGAATGGGTCAATTTCCCATCCAGAGGGACTAATTGACAAATTTCAGTTATCAGTAATTTTTATCTATATAAATAGGAAATCAAATTTTATAGAGTTAGTAAGAGAAGAATCAGGAAATAATTTGTGCGTGTGAGCTCAAGTATAGTGAGTTTTCTTAAATCGTATGTGAGTGTCTCTGAAGAGTCCAAGTTTAAATTGTTAAAATGGTGAGTGCCAAACTCTTGTTGTTTTCTTATAAGCTTATAGCTCAAAATTCAGTTTCATAGAATGACCGAGGCCCAAACCTACAATAGTTGCAGCAAGTTAGCAGGTTCCCAAGTATTGAAATTAAAAATTGAATATGCCTTCTTGACCTGAATTGATTGCTGAATAACTTTGTTTTGTTTGAAAATTTCAAATGTGACATGATTCTATTTATTAGTTTTGATTAGTTTAATAAGCCTGAAGTCGAATTTTATGAATATTTTTCATTGAAGTTCCTGGCTCGTAGCTGCTAGTTGCTTAACTAGGTGACAATTGAATAATGATAATAATCTGTGCATTTGTCACTATAAGCTCCTAAACCAATCAAAAGAGATTTCATAGCAGTATAATTTTAGAAGATATTATTGAAGAGAAGAAACACCCCCTCGATATACCTCGCACAGCAGTAGTATAATGTCTATCGAACCACATGCATTTTTATATACAGGGTGTTTCAGAAGTAGTGTCGAGAATTTTAGGGTATTGTACCTGGATGCTAGGAGACTACAAATGTCATATTTGAAGTGTCCAAAACTCAGCGGTTATCCTTATAGCTGCCATTTTGTTTTTTTCACTTAAAAATTTTTATCTCAAGAACGAAATGTTGTATTGATCTGAAATTTGGCATGAATATTTATGCTATAAAGACTCAACTATAAAAAATAAAAAAAAATTTTTCGTTGAAATTTTTCAAAATGGCGGCCATTTTAAATTTTTGATGGCGAATATCTCGAAAACCGTCCATTTTACAGAAAATTTACAAGAGACAAAAAAGTTAGCAAATTTTTTCACAATTCCAATGATACCTAATTTATTAAGATTGGTCGAAGAATAACAGAGAAATTAATTTTTTTCGTACTGCATGCATGATCGCTTTTTTCTCCTGTTTCAGTTGAACTGGTTTGTCGCCGCTTCAACGGAACTTGCTATTATACCACACAACCAAGAACATCACCATCTATTTCACTTGACTATTCCGTATGGATTGGTGATTTATACACTTTGACTGTTCTGTACTGTATGGAATTTGAGTATACATAAGAATGACTTGTCTTATACTCCCTCCTGGAGTCTCCAAGACGAAATCTTAAAAAAAATCCAGTCTATACACCAGGCTGCATCATAGATTACTTCTGCTCAGACTTGGATCACCATGCTATAATAAGTCAATTGATAACATCTCCGATATGTCAATAATCCTCATTTTATAGTAAACCCTTGAGATTGAAGTGCTAGATGAATTACTTGAAAAGGTGACGGTCAACCCGAATTTATGTTTCTTGAATTATCTTTGTTCGGTTGTGAATCACCCAGAATTGTGCATGGGTTTTTGCCAGATCAATGCGAATGAAGTTTACCATAAAAATATTTTAAGGGACGGTTTCCGAGCTCGGGATTTAGCTAAGTTCTAGACTTTAAACAGCTGGAGTCAGAAAACTGGCTTTCCGAAACGGGGCCTCGTCGTAGTCCACGTTTAAATTAAATTTCCCAAAAACACTTGAGTTGAACACAAAATAAAATAACGACTAAATTGTGTAAAGTTTCAGCTATTTTAATTATTTAGGAATGCTTCATTTTGTCAAGAAAAAATGTTTCCAATATTTTAGAAATGAGAAAATAAATATATTAAAAACCATGACTACTCTCCATATCGGAAAGCCAATTTTCTGACTCCAGCTGTTTAAAGTCTAGAACTAAGCTAAATCTCGAACTCGGAGGCCGGCCCTAAAATTATGTCTCCTTGTTGCTTTACTCTCAAGTTACTTTAACATAAATTTGAATTGAACTTCTAATATTTTTTTTTATACAGTGATGAAAAATCGTTAGCGATCCATACCGATATTTCCATCAGTCAATAAATGAAATTAATATTCATGTAATAGGAAAAAAGACTCACCACTTTTGTATTAACTTATTGTTAACAAGATAGCTGACAAACAAGGATCTCTGGGCCGCTTTTGGTAAAGTGAGGAAGTTGTTTTTAAAATTGATAATTTCCCATTCTACTGGAAGCGGCTGGAGAGGTATCTACACGAAGAAACTATTATTCTGCACATATCATATACGGTAGTTAAGTTAGTTGAGTTGAAAATGTATTTATACAGAGTAAGTCATAATGTATGGGAACCCTTCAATAAGTTGGAGACTGTTGTAGTTATAATACTGTAACTTTCATGATAAGTTATTGGACGAATACTCTACCTTTTGATGTACGACTGAATTTCAACCCCTCATAAGGAAGGGGGTGACTTAGGGGTTGTAACTCTAATATTGTTAACACCCATTGTGTGCTACATCATTTTAAATGCTTTTTTAAAACTAGAAATATGGCATCAATAAAAATGTTCTATGATACTTCTACCAAAAATGGCGGCTGATTGAAGTTTTAGTTTGTAAAGAAATGATGGGTAAAGTAATGAAACTTAAATCAACACTTTTTTGAATGAATAACGAAACACATTGAAAAACATGGTTATTTATTTAGTAATCTGTCTGCTACTAACATTTCATTTTAAAAGATGCTTGAAATTACTACCTCCTTCTCTCGTTTTACAGTTTTTTCAATGTGTTGCGTTATTCATTCAAAATGTTACTCGTAAATGTGAATCTTCTAGAGCTAGATTAACACTAATTCCACTTCTGTATTGAATTGCAACTAGCATTTCGCTTCTGGATAATCAGTGTGATTTTGACTTATTGAAAATATTGTTCTCAATAAATATCCTAATTTAGTATGGCTGATAATTTATGTTTCTTCCGATGATAAAATTAGTTCCTTATGTGTAATGTGAACGTTGTGTGTTGTTGTAAGATACAGAATGGCCCAAAAAGGATGGTCGGTTTTTAAATTACTATAACTTGAATAATTTCCAACATACATTTAGTTTTCTATATTTCTGTGTTTGTTCAATTGTCAAATTTCAGAAAACGTCATAATTAACATACATAATACTGTAAAGGAAGAGCGGCAAACAAAGGCCAAAAGATAATCACGCCACCTAATGGAACGTCGACGACTTTGAAGCAGTTTTGTTAATTATGACGTTTTCTGAAATTAGACAATTGAACAAGCTCATAATATATAGAAATAAAATGTATGTTGGAAATTATTCTAGTTATAGTCACTTAAAAGCCGACCATTCTTTTTGGGTCATTCTGTAATAACCTAAATCTCTTGAATTGTATAACCTACAAGTTGATAAAATCTAATATTGGGGCACTCTGTTTGTTGAAGTAGTGTAATGGTGATCTTTTTTAACACTTTGATTATTTTGCCTCTAAAATAAGTGTTTTTGTTTAGAATTATATCGTAAAATTGTAATTGAGTCTATTTTTTACTATCTATGAATTAAACAGCATTAATTATTATAATTATTGAATTCATGTCATTTTTTCCGTTTTCTCACTTTAAGTACTCTATTGTTATTATTTAAATCCACTTTTGGCGTCTACTAGACCTGGTAGCGGCTACTGAAAATCGGTTTATTATCCCTGTGAGGAGGGATTCGGACGGGACGTTGCTAATTATATCCTGCCAAGAGGTGGAATCATATTTTTTTAATGGGTCACAATTTATCAACTTCGTTAATTCACTCATACATACAGCTGAATGGAATGAACGGACTGGAATAATTGGAGTGATTTGAAAATATAAAATATTAGGGCCAGTTTCTGAGCTCGGGATTTAGCTAAGTTCTAGAATTTAAATAACTGGAGTCAGAAAATTGGCTTTCCGAAACGGGGCGTCGTCGTAGTCCACGTTTAAATTAAATTTTGAAAAACTATAAAATTGAACACAAAATAAAGAGAAAATAGTGTAAAGTTTCAGCTACCTATTTTGAATTATTTAGAAATGTATCATTTCGTCAAGGCAATAAACGTCTCCAATAATTATAGAAATGAGAAAATGAAGATTACCATAAAAACTACGAATACGCCCTTTTTCGGAAAGCCAATTTTCTGGCTCCAGCTGTTTAAAGTCTAGAACTTAGCTAAATCCCGAGCTCGGAAATGAGCCCTTAAATTTACTTGACGAACAAGTGGAAATGTGGCAGCACATCCACCAGAGACGGCACTCTTATTTTAAGGGACGTGAGTTTTTTTGTCTTATTTACAATTGCATATTGCATAGATATAACTGTGATTAATTATTTTGAAGTTGCAATGGGCATTGAGATTTTATTCAATAATTTTATAGAAGATGTCGATATAAAAAACTAAAATATAATTTTTTAAACAATAAATAAAGAGCGCAAATGATTTATACCTTATTAAGAATTGAAAATTTTTATGATAGTCTGTTTTTCCTATTTTTTGTGGAAGTTTTTTACTGAACGTGTTCCTCGAAAGAGCGGGTACAGTATGTGAAATGATGATGTGGACATGGAAAGGATATAATATATCAATATTTTTGATGGATATGATATAATATTATTCCAAGGTGGGGTTCGATTATTAAGCAGAGCCAGTTCAAGTGCGGTCACTAGTTTAAAGGAGTACGGTAGCAGCCTTGAATCTTTCATCGTTTTGAGCGATAAGATACAATATCTTGTATAATAACTGCATTCTATATTGTAGGCCCATACAGGTAGGCTATATAATTATGTGCATAATATTTTTTAAATAGAAATCTAAAAAAGCATAGTTAATTATTTGATACTTGACACAAGAAAGTACCGGAGCTATGCTCCGGGAGGGTATGGAATGTCTCCCATGGGGAAGGGAGTAGCCTATACTGTAGTCTTCCCCCGGGAAAATGTTTTCTTTATCTAATAAAATTGGCCCATTTGTATCAATTTTGATTACTATTCAAACAAAATTTTTCCTGTGTCATGTTTTGTTGTATACTCACTTCTGATACATTAAACTAATGAAAGATGGATAAATAATAAACTGATTGATATACTTTGACTGAGACTTATTATAATTCATAGGCAGACAACATGACAAGTGACAAACTGATGAGACGATGAGACAAACCTCGACTCTCGACTCTATACAATATCGATATTAGATTATCGATATATTACAATATCGAATCATTACATTATTCTCCCCTAAAATGAGACAATTACATATTACATTATTGATACATGCTATGAGAGAACCTCACAGGAGCTTTCCTCACCCTGCTCGGTCGCTCACTGTCATCAACATTTTCATAATTTACATCATTGCCTTTTTCTTCATCAACTACAGGCCAATACAAAAAAACATGATCCTTTTCATCAAGACGACTAATTTTTAATTGTGATACATGTACTTTTATACTTTCACCAGATAACAATTTGACTATATACATGACATTACCAAGTTTTTTCATAACAGTTGCAGGAAACCATTTCACAAAACCTTTCCTGTAAGACAAATTTACAAGCACTTTTTCACCAAGAACAAAATCTTTTTCATTTTTCAAATCAAATGATACTTTTTTCCTAATTGAATTTTTTGTTTGATCTTTCAAAGAACTATATTGTTGACTACAATTGGGATTTGACACAGAGATTGGAGTTTTTGCTTTGAAATTATGCATAACACTCATAGGTGAAACACCTGTTACACTAGATGGTGTAGACCTTAAAGAGAATAAACATTGGTTCAAGCTGGTTTCTAGTGAAACGTTATTGTTTGACAGAATTGACTTGGCTAACAATTTCTTCACAGATTGTACCTCTCTTTCAGCTAATCCATTCGATCTTGGATTATATGGAGCAATTTGCAACAATTTTATTCCTCTATTTTGACAATAAGATTTAAATTGAAAAGACTGAAATGGCGGACCGTTGTCCGAGACAATTACACAAGGTACTGAGAATCTAGAAAAGCATTCATTCAACTTGTTAATAATAGTATTCACATTAGTATTATTTACAATGAAACATTCTACCCATTTTGAATAATCAACCATGATTATAAACATTTTTGCTTTGTGGGTGTCAAGCAGATCAATATGAACACGTTGCCAGGGACCACTAGATTCTGGCCAAGACTTGAATTTACTTTTAATTTTATTTTGAGTAAGTTGACATACTTTACAAGTTTGAACTTTTTGAACAATATCGTTGTCCATATTGAACCACCACACATATGACCTGGCAAGTAGCTTACTTCTAGTGATACCAACATGATCAGAGTGTATTATATCTAATATTTTCGCAATTAACACTTTTGGAATGACTACCCTATTACCATACATTAAACAACCTTCTTGTACTGATAATAAGTTTCTTATTTTAAAATATTTACTCAACACATTGTCATTTTTCAATTCATTTACATTACCGTTTTGAACAATTTCAACGACCTTACTAAGTACAACATCCTCTGCTGTACTTTCTGCCACTTCCTTGTGCGATACTAAAGGTGTCGACAGGTATACAAAATTACAATCATAATTCTCATCCAACAATTGAACAAGATTAGAATTTGCTAAGTCAACTTCGCTACTGACAGGTAATCTAGACAGACAATCGGCATTCATAATGTGTGACCCTTTTTTATATTGTATTTTATATTGATGAGATGACAAAATTATTGACCATCTGAGCAATCTAGCATTAGACATTTTCGGTAGGTATTTCTTTTCAGAAAACAATGACACTAACGGTTCATGATCCGTCACAATAGTAAAGGAATTACCTGCTAAGTATTTGTGAAAGGTTCGGTTAGGTTCGGTTCGGTTCGGTTCGGTTCGGTTCGGTTCGGTTAGGTTCGGTCGGTTCGGTTGGTTAGGTTCGGTTCGGTTAGGTCGGTTCGGTTCGGTCGGTTCGGTTGGTTCGGTTCGGTTAGGTTCGGTTCGGTTCGGTTCGGTCGGTTAGGTTCGGTTAGGTTCGGTTGGTTCGGTTCGGTTCGGTTCGGTTGGTTAGGTTCGGTTCGGTTCGGTTAGGTTAGGTTAGGTTCGGTTCGGTTAGGTTAGGTTCGGTTAGGTTCGGTTAGGTTCGGTTCGGTCGGTTCGGTTCGGTTAGGTTCGGTTCGGTTCGGTCGGTTCGGTTCGGTTAGGTTCGGTTAGGTTCGGTTCGGTTCGGTTCGTTAGGTTCGGTTCGGTTCGGTTCGGTTAGGTCTAGGTTAGGTTAGGTTCGGTTCGGTAGGTTCGGTTCGGTCGGTTAGGTTCGGTTCGGTTCGGTTCGTTCGGTCGGTTCGGTCGGTTCGTTCGGTTCGGTCGGTTAGGTTCGGTCGGTTCGGTTAGGTTCGGTTGGTTCGGTTCGGTTCGGTTAGGTTCGGTTCGGTTAGGTCGGTTCGGTTCGGTTCGGTTAGGTTGGTTCGGTTCGGTCGGTCGGTTCGGTTAGGTTCGGTCGGTTCGGTTAGGTTCGGTTCGTTCGGTCGGTTCGGTCGGTTCGGTTCGTTCGGTTCGTTCGGTTAGGTTCGGTTCGGTCGGTCGGTTCGGTTCGGTTCGGTTCGGTTAGGTTCGGTTAGGTTCGGTTGGTTCGGTTCGGTTAGGTTGGTTCGGTTCGGTTAGGTCGGTTCGGTTCGGTTGGTTCGGTCGGTTCGGTTGGTTAGGTTCGGTTCGGTTCGGTTCGTTCGGTTCGGTTAGTTCGGTTCGGTTCGGTGGTTCGGTTCGGTTAGGTTCGGTTAGGTTCGTTCGGTTCGGTCGGTCGGTTCGGTTCGGTCGGTTCGGTCGGTTCGGTTCGGTTAGGTTCGGTTCGGTCGGTTCGGTTCGTTAGGTTCGGTTCGGTTCGGTTCGGTCGTTCGGTTCGGTTAGGTTAGGTTCGGTTAGGTTCGTTCGGTTCGGTTCGGTTCGGTAGGTTCGGTTCGGTTCGGTTAGGTCGGTTAGGTTCGGTCGGTTCGGTTCGTTAGGTTCGGTTCGGTTAGGTTCGGTTCGGTTCGGTTCGGTAGGTTCGGTTAGGTTCGGTTCGGTTCGGTTCGGTTCGGTTCGGTTCGGTCGGTTCGGTTCGGTTCGGTTGGTTAGGTTCGGTTCGGTTAGGTTAGGTTCGGTTCGTTCGGTTAGGTTCGGTCGGTTCGGTTAGGTTAGGTTCGGTTCGGTTGGTTCGGTTCGGTCGGTTCGGTTCGGTTCGGTTCGGTTCGGTTCGGTTCGGTTCGGTTCGGTTCGGTTCGGTTCGGTTCGGTTAGGTCGGTTCGGTTCGGTTCGGTTCGGTTCGGTTCGGTCGGTTCGGTTCGGTTCGGTTAGTTCGGTTCGGTTCGGTTCGGTTCGGTCGGTTCGGTTCGGTTCGGTTCGGTTCGGTTCGGTTCGGTTCGGTTCGGTTCGGTTCGGTTCGGTTAGTTCGGTTCGGTTAGGTTCGGTTAGGTTCGGTTAGGTTAGGTTCGGTTCGGTTAGGTTCGGTTCGGTTCGGTTCGGTTAGGTTCGGTTCGGTTCGGTTAGGTTCGGTTCGGTCGGTTCGGTTCGGTTCGGTTAGGTTCGGTAGGTTCGGTTAGGTTAGTTCGGTTCGGTTAGGTTCGGTTCGGTTCGGTTCGGTAGGTTCGGTTCGGTTCGGTTCGGTTAGGTTCGGTCGGTTCGGTTAGGTTCGGTTCGGTCGGTTCGGTTAGGTTCGGTAGGTTCGGTTCGGTTAGGTTCGGTTAGGTTCGGTTCGGTTAGTTCGGTTCGGTTCGGTTCGGTTCGGTTCGGTTCGGTTCGTTCGGTTCGGTTCGGTTAGGTTAGGTTAGTTAGGTTAGGTTAGGTTAGGTTAGGTAGGTTAGGTTAGGTTCGGTTCGGTTCGGTTGGTTCGGTTCGGTTAGGTTCGGTCGGTTAGGTTCGGTTAGGTTCGGTTAGGTTAGGTTAGGTTGGTTCGGTTCGGTTAGGTTAGGTTCGGTTCGGTTGGTTCGGTTAGGTTCGGTTAGGTTCGGTTCGGTCGGTTAGGTTAGGTTAGGTTCGGTTCGGTTAGGTTAGGTTAGGTTAGTTCGGTTAGGTTAGGTTCGGTCGGTTCGGTTCGGTTGGTTCGGTTCGGTTAGGTTAGGTTAGGTTGGTTCGGTTCGGTTAGGTTCGGTCGGTTCGGTTAGGTTCGGTTCGGTAGGTTAGGTTAGGTTAGGTTAGGTTGGTTAGGTTCGGTTAGGTTCGGTTAGGTTCGGTTAGGTTAGTTAGGTTCGGTTAGGTTAGGTTAGGTTCGGTCGGTTCGGTTCGGTTCGGTTCGGTTCGGTTAGGTTAGGTCGGTTAGGTTCGGTTAGGTTCGGTTGGTTAGGTTCGGTTAGGTTAGGTTAGGTTCGGTTCGGTAGGTTAGGTTAGGTTGGTTAGGTTAGGTTAGGTTAGGGGTTCGGTTAGGTTCGGTTGGTTAGGTTCGGTTAGGTTCGGTTAGGTTCGGTTCGGTTCGGTTCGGTTGGTTCGGTTCGGTTAGGTCGGTTCGGTTAGGTAGGTTAGGTTCGGTTAGGTTGGTTAGGTTCGGTTCGGTTAGGTTGGTTCGGTTAGGTTAGGTTGGTTAGGTTCGGTTAGGTTGGTTCGGTTAGGTTCGGTTAGGTTAGGTTCGGTTCGGTAGGTTCGGTTCGGTTCGGTTAGGTTCGGTTCGGTCGGTTCGGTTAGGTTCGGTTAGGTTAGGTTAGTTGGTTAGGTTAGGTTAGTTGGTTAGGTTAGGTTAGGTTAGGTCGGTTCGGTTCGGTAGGTTAGGTTAGGTTAGGTTAGGTAGGTTAGGTTAGGTCGGTTAGGTTAGGTTAGGTTAGGTTAGGTTAGGTTAGGTTAGGTTAGGTAGGTTCGGTTAGGTCGGTTAGGTTAGGTTCGGTTAGGTTCGGTTAGGTTAGGTTAGTTAGGTTAGGTTAGGTTAGGTTAGGTAGGTTAGGTTAGGTTAGGTTGTTAGGTTAGGTTAGGTTGGTTAGGTTAGGTAGGTTAGGTTAGGTAGGTTAGGTTAGGTTAGGTTAGGTTAGTTAGGTTAGGTTAGGTTCGGTAGGTTAGGTTAGGTAGGTTAGGTTCGGTTCGGTTAGGTCGGTTAGGTTCGGTTAGGTTAGGTTCGGTTAGGTTCGGTTAGGTTCGGTTAGGTTCGGTTAGGTAGGTTAGTTAGGTTCGGTTAGGTTAGGTTAGGTTAGGTAGGTTAGTTAGGTTCGGTTAGGTTCGGTTAGGTTCGTTCGGTTCGGTTCGGTTAGGTTAGGTAGGTTAGGTTAGGTTCGGTTAGGTTAGGTTAGGTCGGTTCGGTTCGGTCGGTTAGGTTCGGTTCGGTTCGGTTAGGTTAGGTTAGGTTAGGTAGGTTAGGTTAGGTTCGGTTCGGTTCGTTCGGTTCGGTTCGGTCGGTTCGGTTCGGTTAGGTTCGGTTCGGTTCGGTTCGGTTCGGTTCGGTTAGGTTCGGTTCGGTTAGGTTAGGTTCGGTTCGGTTCGGTTCGTTCGGTTCGGTTCGGTCGGTTCGGTTAGGTTCGGTTCGGTAACCATCATCACAAAGAACGTTACATTCAAAGATCTAACGGGGGGAAAAAACCGTTACTAACACATGTGCGATACGGAGCTGTCTGAGACCGAGAGTGGTTTGTTCTTTCTTCATTGTTAACATAACCTCATTCTTATTTGTTGTGTGCCACTTCAGAAATTCAATTCAATTTTTTTTAATGTTTTAATTGTGCTCTTAGGTTGAAATTTATAGTACAGACACATTTTTTTTTGTTCCTTTCTCATTAAAAAAAATAAGTCGGTATCTTTAAAAATAGTTGAGATACAATTTGTGCCATGATTAGTCACATTTATACACTATTTTCTAATAACTGACTAAACGTCTGCTACATATTCAAGCAATTTTTAGTTTTTATTTCTATTGTGTAGAGATAGAACGCAAGTAAAGTATGTCGATATGTACTGTATCGACCTTTCAATAATTTGATTTTGATATTCGATAATCAAAATGGCTGCCTCTAATAGGTTAAATGCATGTAAAATTGTGCAACTTTGAACTTTGTTTATTTTAAAAACAATAGTGAGCGCCGTTTATTTCTTGTGATTTTGGGTTCAAAATAACATACTAAATCGATCCCAACCAAAAATTTGATGAAAGGTGAGTTGGCACTGGACGTGCGTTTACACCAAATTCTGTGATACTCTCACCTTCTTTTTGAACACGGCTGTGAAATTTGAAAGTCTCAGAAAAAACTCTGGTTTTTGGAGCATAATGACTAATAAGACACTCAGAACATTCGTTAAATGTGCAATCACTAACTTTCTTTGGTGCAAGTTTATTTTTTAGTACATTATACTGTTCAGTACCAAGTAATAGCACTAAATGGTCAACTTTCACGGTAGCTTCGGACACAAGATTAAGTCTGAAATAGGATTCAAGTCTTTCAAGAAAGTTCTCAATCGGTTCTGAATCTGGATCAAATTTGGAAAAATTTGAGACTGAATAAGCTCGAGACACCTTACCTTCCGATTCCTCATTAACCATTTTTGGGTAATTCGACAAAATATTTCAGGACAAACCATCAGGAGACACCACGACAAATTTGTACTCGTTCATAGCCTAGACATGAAAATTACTGCTTGAACTGTTCACGAAATTACTGCTTGAAAACGACGAAATCCTAACCTCCAAACGAAAATTTTTATAATTTTATAATCACTGTAGTTCGAAAACATTTTATTTTTTGAATCCTCGTCGCCAATTTGTTGTATACTCACTTCTGATACATTAAACTAATGAAAGATGGATAAATAATAAACTGATTGATATACTTTGACTGAGACGTATTATAATAATTCATAGGCAGACAACATGACAAGAGTGAAGAGTGACAAACTGATGAGACGACACTCGACAGACGATGAGACAAACCTCGACTCTCGACTCTATACAATATCGATATTAGATTATCGATATATTACAATATCGAATCATTACAGTTTAAATAAAAATCATCAGCATTAGATCAATAGTATTTTATATCATGATGACGATTCATTTTCATGTTTAGTTTTAGTTGAAAGACAGCAAACATAACATACAGAATTAGAATAGGATTTAAATTTTCTTAAATGTATTAACTGGGATAAAATTAAACTGCTGAATATATGCCTAGGTAGGTACTAATAGTATTCAGCTCTGTTGTGCACCGGTTTAAATCTAGCCCTGCTTGGCAGTAATATTCATGAAAAAAAATCCTCATAATATTACTGAAAACGGAATGAAATAAAAATTCTCATTTGAAGTAAGTAGTTACCTATATAGCTTTCAAAATGTTTCATCAATTTACCAGGACATGAATCGACTATTTTTCTTTGCCATTTTCAATTAATTAAGTTACTGTAATTGAAAAATTAATCAATATTATAATCAAACATTTCAATAAATTACTTGAAAATTTTCATTCATTCTATCAATTTTTGATGGCCATATAAGGAGAAGTGAATATATACGGTAACTTTGTTTCCATATTGCAATTATTATTTCAAATGTAATGTTATTTATTTACTTGCTTAGATCTTTCTAATTTTCAATTCAACAATATGCTGGATAAATAAGGAAGGATATTATTTATCTAGGAATTAGTCACCATCATTCAATTTTATTTGATGAAGTAGGCTAAGTTTTGTAGCTTGATGAAAAATAATAATCGAACCTGGCATTTGAAAAACTAAATCTCAATAATTATCAAAAGTTCAATTTTGTCAGTCAAATCATATTTTTTGTTCATTTCAGCATGGTCGTAACAGCATACTTTATTGCTTGATGACAGGTTTATTGCATTTTATCAAAATTTTAGTCTCGTAATTCATCCATCAAACAAATTTATTCCTAGTAAATTAATATAATTCGCAATGTATTAAACTCGTGATTGAAATTAAAAATTCGCGGTTAAGTAGGAATAGGAAGTGATAAAAAGGTAACAGCTAACAAGAGCCGCTATCCATCCGCTACAGTAGCGGTTACCAGGTTTAGTTGGTAGCTCTGTCTTATCACTGTTTCTGCTACCAAAGTCTGCTAGTGAAATTCGCGTTTCTTAGGCGACTCGATTTTTAGCTCGTTGGATATTTCCAATTCCGCCATCAGACAAACAAATAATTTGAGTTCCAGAAACTCCCAATTCCGCCTAGCAACATATTTCGAGTTCCGGATATTTCCAATTCCGCTGTCTGACAAATATTCGTAGTTCCACCCAGCAACAGTTTTCAAGCATAGGACATTATTTAACATTGATATTTTGAGTTCCAGATATTTCCAATTCTGCGGCCCCGTTTGTAGTATAGACAGTTGGCTATACTATATTTATTATTTATGTTCAGTTGTATACACTGAAACCTTAACAAACATATGATTAAATTTGATTTTGCTTTATACTCTTTCTGCTAGTAGTATATTTCAAGTAGTATAGAATAAAATGAATTTTCTAAGTCTATTATCTGATGCTTTAAGCATCATTACAATTACTCTTTGTTTTGTATTGAAGTTTCCTCAGATTGTAAATATATACAGACTGAAGTCAGCAAGTGGTATAAATATTTACGGTCTGTTGCTAGAGCTTTCAAGGTTAGTCAATGCTTGACCTGCATGTTGCTACTAAATTTTACTACAACAGACAACTCTTATTTATTTGATAAAACAAGATTTCAGTCTAATATCGTTGGTAAGTGTTACAAATTAAACAATTTCTTGAAGAAATGTCTCGACTAAAGACCCTAGATTTTTTATTGTAATGAACACTACCTATAGTGAGGTCCACGTTAAGCCGCGTTTACACCGAAGTTGCAAACAGCAGTTGCAAACAGTAGTTTCAAATAAAAGTTTGCAACTTTTATTTCATGGTTTTATTTCCATGTTTCATGAAAATGTTTTCAACCTTGATTATGACTCGCCTATGTTCTGGTTCCTGGGATCAGTCCTTCCGAGGATGTCAAGTGTCGAGGATGTCATTTTAGCCGCGGCGGCGTGTGTCGTGTTGTCAAAGCAACGTAGGCCGAGACGATACTGGGTGAGGCCGTCTCTGAATTCCAGAGCTACGTACAGTGGAAACGACCTGTTGGACGATTTAAATAGAGATGATGTCGACCCTCTATCAGGTGAACTGAGAACGGACGGAAGTTTTAAAAACTTTGTAAGAATGACCAGTGAGGATTTTGAATATATAACTTTAATGATTGGTCACAAAATTTCGAAAATGGATACGAATTACCGAAAGGCTATTTCTGTAACGGAAAAACTAGCCGTAACCTTGCGTTTTTTAGCTACCGGAGATTCATACACAAGCTTGAGTTACCTGTTCAAGATATCAAAATCAACCATATCTTTGTTTGTACCTGAGGTGTGCGAGGCTTTAATAGATCTTCTGAAGGATAACATAAAGGTAAGACGTTATAAGTAGACTATACATAGCCTATATTTGTTATTTTGACAGCCATTTTTAAATAATATAATATAAAATATTGTTGTTAACACTCAGAACCTGTTTAAGAACCCCCCGCTCTCGCCCCTAAAAGGTCCTAGGGTATTTTATGGCAAATATATTTTTATAATTTTAAGCAATAAATCTACTACTGGTATTTCGCTTTATTTGTACCAGAAGTGTGTGCTGCTCTGATACTAGACGCTAATGCTTGTATTATAGAGTCGAGACAGGGTGGTTCGAGTGATCACGTGAGTGAGAGTGGAGGTGGCAGCGTAGGGGATGGCGGGGAAATGTTTCTGTTTCGTGTTTCAACGGCACATAGTGACCGAAACTAGTGTTGCAAACAAAAGTTTGCAACTCCCTTTGATCTTTACCGACTTCAGGTGGAAACAAAAATTTCTGTTGCAAACACTGAAAAACTGTTTGCAACAGCGAAATGTTTCGTCTAAAAATGCGCGTTTTTAGAGATGTTTGCAACTTCTGTTTGCAACTCGTGTTTCAAACTCCGGTGTAAACGCGCCTTTATAGTAGCAGTTGGATTAGCATTGGTGTTGCTATCATTCTACAAAGCAGTTAACGCTATCCTTTTCTAACTCCGAAGCGTTGACTGATTGTTTTTGAACAATGTAAAAGTATCATTTATCAACAAAATATTGAACCTCAAGTAGGTTATTAAAATGTATTTTATTGATGAATAAACTAAAATTATTGATTATTTTGAACAAGAATGAACTGTCCAGTTATTATTACATCAGATATATACTTTATTATTTCACGCTGTATTGTTTCTTTTCCGACAGACTATTTATTTTGTTTTATTTATAATCATGAAGGACTTTACCCGTAATTTTTTTCCCTAACAAACTATTTCTACTGTTTTTGTTTTTATTCCGTGTGAAGAATTCTACACGTATTTTTTTTTGTTCATTACAGACTATTTTCACTGTTCTTATTATTGTGAAGGACTCTACTCCGATTTTATCTTTAAGGCCTCATGACACATTCACAGTTTTTGCATTATGACTTCATTGTTCTCATATTCACTTTCTATGAAATATGATTTCTTCTTTATTTGTTCTTCTTTCAATAATCTCTATCATGTCATTCCAATCACCACATCTCATCTTCATCCTTTCCTTTTCGTGTAAATATAACTTTAGAAATAATGTCAACGATAATGTTGGTCGCAGTCATGTTATCATTCCTGATAAGTCGTTCAGCATCTTTTTTTCCAATCTTGAATTTTTTTGGACTGAGTTCAGTATCACTAAATACAGTTAGCGTTGTTGAATTTATTATTACTTTGGAAACTATAGTATTTTTAATTGATTTTACTAGAATTATTAAGTAGTGATGACTGACGATTTGCTTGATTTCAAATGTATCAATGCTGAAAAATATGATGGCTTTGACCTCTTTCCCGACTGTCAGGCTGAAAGCATGAGGGATGGGGCAATCACTATTTTCCATACAAATATCCGTAGTTTCAATAAGAATTTCGATGAACTTACTGTTATACTGAATAATTATAAAATTAAATTTAATATAATTGTTTTAACTGAGACCTGGGTTGATGAAGCGAATGTTGTTGCTTGTTTGGAGGGATACGATGTATTTTTAAATAAGAAAAGTAGAAATCAAAACGATGGGGTGATCGTATTTGTTCGTAAGGGTCTAGCGGTAGGATGTGAGGAAATTCATCTGCATGGAGCAACATGTTTAAAAATTGACATGAAATTAAATGGAGAGCGGCACTGCGTTTTGGCAGTGTACCGCCGTCCCTCTTCAGCCGGCGACCTGGATCACTTCGTTCAAGATTTGGAGTCTTATTGCCTTTCCAAAAAAACTGACAGAACAAACTGGATTGTTGGGGATATAAATTGCTGCATTTTGCCGGAGACTACAGATCCATTGTCACAACACTATCAGGATGTTCTATGCGGCACTGGGTTTGTGAGTTGCATTAGCGTCCCAACTAGGGTTACCAGTACTTCAAAGAGTTGTATTGATCATATCTTTACTGACTATGGTGACACAGATATTGTTCGCTCTGGTGTCATTATGTCTGAACTCACTGATCATTATTTCATTGTAGCGGGCATAGATCCTCTGTCGCGTGTTGAAGTTTCTAATGGGATACCTCAGAATTTTACTATTATAGACAAGGCCAAAGTAAGTTCCCTTATTTCAGAGCATGACTGGACCTCAATTAAACAATTTAATAATGTCAATTCAGCTTCAGTTACATTTATAGAAACCTTAAAAAAAATTCATAAACATATCCAAAAAAGAAAAAATTGTTTCTGCTAAAACTAGAAAACTAAAACCGTGGATTACTAGTGGTCTCATTAAATCAATCAGACACAGAGATAAGTTGAGTAAACAGTTGAAGAGGCATCCCCAGGATTATCATTTGAAAAACATTTTTAGGACTTATAGGAATACCTTGTCTAATGCTATTAGAGAAGCAAAGATAAGTTATTATCGTAATAAAATCATGGAGGTGAAAAACGATAGCAGGAGGCTATGGAGTAGTATAGCGGAAATGACAGGAACTAAAAAGAATAGAGAAAAATTCCCTATTAGTAATTTTATACATGATGGAGCTGCAATTGACAGACACAATATAATTGATGTTGCCAATGATTTTAATGCCTATTATGTTAATGTTGGTGCCAGCCTTGCCAGTGCATTTCCCTCGGTCAGCGAAGTTGTTGTAGATGATCGAGATCACCAATTGGACTCCAGACTTGACTTGCAACATGTTACTGAGGGAGATGTGGTTAGGGTTGTAAATAGCATTAGAGGAGGTTCATCTCCAGGAATCGATGGCATCTCCACAGATATTATAAAGGAAAATATTGAAATTTTGAAATATCCAATAACTTACATAGTCAACTTGAGTATCACAGAGGGTGTCTTTCCGGAAATCCTTAAACTTGGCAAAGTTATTCCAATATACAAAAACGGCCCAAAAAACCGTCATGTAAGTTATAGACCTATTAGTCCAGGCGCTGGCTTACATTGAGCATACATGAGAGAGGCAGAGAATTTGACTTCGGATTATTGTTAGGGGGTCTTTAGTGTATATGAAACTCGATGTCGTCACGTCCCAGGGTGGTCGACAGCTTGGGGGGGAGGGGGGTAAGTTGTAAAAAACGCGCGCTTATAAAATCGCCTGTCCTGCAGTTACTATTCATAGTACAGCTTTTAACTTTTTCTCAAAATTATGTACACATAACTGGCTTTCAATGTGGTCTTGTACATTTTTGCGATAAACCGCATAGTTTTTCCGTAAAAAAATAAAATATCTCGAAAAATGTATTTTTTTATTATGGACTTTTTGTTATTTCTCGAATATTCAAGTCATTAGCCGACTTAGAGGAAAATGCTCCCAATAAACGTTGTAGGCCGTTTCTTCCTGAATCCAATGATATATATAGTTTGGGGGTTACGATCATAGATGCGGCGGTGGGAGAGGGATAAGTAGCACTGTTACGCTGCGGCGCGGTCCTCCCTCATGATTAATGCGCGTAATGGCCTGTCTATCGCATCGCTCCTACTAGTCTATGCATTCAAATTATGTATTTCAGGAACGCTATCTTATGTATTTTCGGTCGCTGAACACGATTTTTGAACTCTCAAGCCTCAATAATTGATAATTCTCATCATAATATACAAATTATGGTCAAAATTACAAACTTCATCTCATTATCATTATTTATGATTACCGTACATTGTAATGATAAACCATCTTGTTAGGAATCCTATTGTATTTCTCAGTCGATAAAAAACTGACATTCCATTAAGAGAGAATAATTATTCGATTTAGTTCAATGATCACTTTGGAATTGCGAAAGTCAAGTAATGGAGTAAGTTAAACAAATAATATAGGCTACCCCATATAGAGCACCGTATAACAGGAGTAAAATATTTTCTTAATATAAATTTACAGTTGAAGCACAAATAATGCCAATTACTCCCATGTGATATGACTAAATATTTGATTACAAAGGAAATACACCTCTAAAGCTGCGTTTACACCAAAGTTATTAACGAGATATAACTTAAGTTTTATAGATTCTATTAGATTGAACATAACTTATCATACACATGATGGACATATGTGTTTGCCAAGTTCCGTTCAATCTAATAGAATCTATAAAGATTGAGTTATTAACATTTTGTTAATAACTTTGGTGTAAACGCAGCTTTATCATCTGATTTCTGTAACTTATATCTATGAATAGATACTTTTCATCTGGCTGAGTTTGACTGATTGTCTTGGGGTGGTACTTGAATGAAAGTGGAATGGGAGATATCTTTGTTGAATCTGATATATTTGGAGAGAATACTGTTGGAAATCTATTGAGGGGAGATCAGTATTATTAAGGTGTGAGAGCAAGCAATCAATTCAATGAAACAACTACAAGGACTCATGAACTGTTCAAATATGAGAGATTGTCAAAGTATATTTCAAAGAAGTCAGGAGCTATTTGTGGAATTTTTTTAGAATCACAATGCAAAATCAATGACTACTTGAAATTTATGACTGATTATTGTAACATAGTTTAAATTATCTTAAATTGTATTCATGCTCATAAGGAAGGACTCTGGTATTGCACATAGAAACTGTACGAGAAAAGATCCCATACTTTTTTCATTCAATCACACAAACTATGTTATGGAGTCTGTGTTATATCTAGAAAATTTAAAAAAATACCCATAGAAGTAGAAGATAATTTCCAATAAGGAAACATTAACTCTATACAGTCAATACATTGACACTCTGTCAAATGAAACCTTGAAAATTTGATAAATGTGACAACCGATCATGCTTTGGAGCAAACCCTCATTCGATCATCCAAAACTGAGTGAATGGAATAGCTAGTTCTTCAAAGGCTTTCCTAAAATGGCAGCTACTATATAAATCTTCCATCAAAGATATTCTGTTCAAGTATGTTGACATCATTATGTATATCACTGGAGATTGTGAAGAAAGTCATCGAATGAAGTAAAACAAGAATAATGAGAGATGAGAATGATTTTCAGAAGCATAACCTTCTCAAAAGAGCATAACATTTTTCTTCAAGACTCTGATGGACAACAGAATCTGCATAATGTTATCAATGGTCTGGAAGCAAGTGAAGAAGTGTGTGATTCTCTTTTGAACGTATAGGAAGAAATAGTCATTCGGTCTCCAACGAATTTTATCTGAACATAGCTGTGGCAAATTGTAAAAGTGTATTCTCACCTATAAAAAGAAACAGAGTTCTTTCATTCTCCACGATGCAATCAAACAAAAATCCTAGTCTTAGTTAATTCTAGAACAAAAAGATCTGATCTCTGTATTTTTACTAGGTAGCTGTTTGAAGATAATTCAGCATTGAAGTTTTAGTGCAGCATGCATTTCTACAATAGCTACAATCTCTGTCAACATCTGATGGATATTTGAAAAAAACTCTTAATCTCACTTGGCCCATGAAATTGTAAGTGAAACTAGTTGTGGATTTGACTAAATCCCTAAATATCGTTGACAAATTCGCATAATGATGACATGGCTCTCCTGAATTCAACTCCCACTTCACTTTTCAAAACCTCAATACGCTGCAAGATTATGGAAACTTTGTGATGAGAAGAGATATGAAAATTCTCAATAAAGATTGAGTGATACAGGTGGACATAGCTTTTCATGTCTATGGTCTAAAATCAAACAAAGGTACGGTAGTGAATTTTTTGGACTGAGTTCAGTATCACTAAATACAGTTAGCGTTGTTGAATTTATTATTACTTTGGAAACTATAGTATTTTTAATTGATTTTACTAGAATTATTAAGTAGTGATGACTGACGATTTGCTTGATTTCAAATGTATCAATGCTGAAAAATATGATGATACTGATGGCTTTGACCTCTTTCCCGACTGTCAGGCTGAAAGCATGAGGGATGGGGCAATCACTATTTTCCATACAAATATCCGTAGTTTCAATAAGAATTTCGATGAACTTACTGTTATACTGAATAATTATAAAATTAAATTTAATATAATTGTTTTAACTGAGACCTGGGTTGATGAAGCGAATGTTGTTGCTTGTTTGGAGGGATACGATGTATTTTTAAATAAGAAAAGTAGAAATCAAAACGATGGGGTGATCGTATTTGTTCGTAAGGGTCTAGCGGTAGGATGTGAGGAAATTCATCTGCATGGAGCAACATGTTTAAAAATTGACATGAAATTAAATGGAGAGCGGCACTGCGTTTTGGCAGTGTACCGCCGTCCCTCTTCAGCCGGCGACCTGGATCACTTCGTTCAAGATTTGGAGTCTTATTGCCTTTCCAAAAAAACTGACAGAACAAACTGGATTGTTGGGGATATAAATTGCTGCATTTTGCCGGAGACTACAGATCCATTGTCACAACACTATCAGGATGTTCTATGCGGCACTGGGTTTGTGAGTTGCATTAGCGTCCCAACTAGGGTTACCAGTACTTCAAAGAGTTGTATTGATCATATCTTTACTGACTATGGTGACACAGATATTGTTCGCTCTGGTGTCATTATGTCTGAACTCACTGATCATTATTTCATTGTAGCGGGCATAGATCCTCTGTCGCGTGTTGAAGTTTCTAATGGGATACCTCAGAATTTTACTATTATAGACAAGGCCAAAGTAAGTTCCCTTATTTCAGAGCATGACTGGACCTCAATTAAACAATTTAATAATGTCAATTCAGCTTCAGTTACATTTATAGAAACCTTAAAAAAAATTCATAAACATATCCAAAAAAGAAAAAATTGTTTCTGCTAAAACTAGAAAACTAAAACCGTGGATTACTAGTGGTCTCATTAAATCAATCAGACACAGAGATAAGTTGAGTAAACAGTTGAAGAGGCATCCCCAGGATTATCATTTGAAAAACATTTTTAGGACTTATAGGAATACCTTGTCTAATGCTATTAGAGAAGCAAAGATAAGTTATTATCGTAATAAAATCATGGAGGTGAAAAACGATAGCAGGAGGCTATGGAGTAGTATAGCGGAAATGACAGGAACTAAAAAGAATAGAGAAAAATTCCCTATTAGTAATTTTATACATGATGGAGCTGCAATTGACAGACACAATATAATTGATGTTGCCAATGATTTTAATGCCTATTATGTTAATGTTGGTGCCAGCCTTGCCAGTGCATTTCCCTCGGTCAGCGAAGTTGTTGTAGATGATCGAGATCACCAATTGGACTCCAGACTTGACTTGCAACATGTTACTGAGGGAGATGTGGTTAGGGTTGTAAATAGCATTAGAGGAGGTTCATCTCCAGGAATCGATGGCATCTCCACAGATATTATAAAGGAAAATATTGAAATTTTGAAATATCCAATAACTTACATAGTCAACTTAAGTATCACAGAGGGTGTCTTTCCGGAAATCCTTAAACTTGGCAAAGTTATTCCAATATACAAAAACGGCCCAAAAAACCGTCATGTAAGTTATAGACCTATTACATTAACTTGTGTTCTTGCCAAAATACTAGAGAAAATTATTAGACAGCAATTAGTTGATTATTTAGCCTCACATAACATTCTGTATAGTAATCAGTTTGGCTTCAGGAGCGACAAAAACTTAAATAATAATATATTCAACTTGACTAAAGATATACACACCCTAATAGGGAAAAACAGGAAAATTCTTTTGCTATTTATAGACCTTGCAAAAGCGTTTGACACAGTTGACCGGGATATCCTCATGAATAAACTGTATTATATTGGTGTAAGGGACATGTCATTAAACTGGTTCAGGAGCTATCTCTCGGACCGTCGCCAGATTGTCACTATTCTCAATGAAAATAGTATAAGTAGAGAGTTGAATTATGGCGTTCTGCAGGGAAGCACCCTAGGACCAATTTCATTTTTAATTTTTATTAATAACTTGGGAAAGCTTAATCTACAGAACGGTGATTGCTTTTTATATGCTGATGACACAGCTTTACTTTTTGATGGTCACTCTTGGAATGAGGTACCGTATACAAACATGCAGAGTGTGGACTGAATAAAGTGAAAAGATGGTTCGATCAGAATCGTCTAACTGTCAATGTGAGTAAAACTAAGTGCATGCCAATTTGTCTGAGAGAAGATGCCGAACCTGTGGATGTGGAATTAAAATTGCACTCATGTGGAGCATTGGATGAATGTATGGTATGTGACACAGTTGAAGCTGTCTCAGAATATAAGTATCTAGGAGTATTATTCGATAAACGTTTGAAATGGAGCTCCCATATCATTTTCACTAGGAATAAATTAAGGAAATTATTATACATTTTCAATTTTCTAAGTAAAATCATGAATATTGAAATGCTTAAGCAAGTATATTATGCATATGCCCAATCTATCTTACAGTATGGTATCTTAGCTTGGGGAGGCGCCACAAAGACTGTCTTGAATCCTTTGGAAGTGACTCAAAAATCTATTATTAAAACTGCGTTACAGAAAAATAGTAGGTACCCTACTGAAACCCTATTTAACGAGTTTAAAGTATTTAATATTAATCAGCTGTATGTTCGATCCCTACTTATGCACATCTACAAGAACAAACAAGACATATTCGCTCAAGTGCAACATGGCTACACAACCAGGAGCTCGGTGAACGGTGGCATTGTTATTCCTAGAGTACTCAAATCAATAAACACAACAAATTCCTTCTATAAAGCAAGTATACTTTACTCAAAACTCCCCCAACACATTAAAGACATTGAAACTCGGTCCATAGGCGTATACAAACGCCACATTAATAGATGGCTTTTGGAGGTTGGTAAGATAAGAATTTTAGATTTCCTTAAATCAAATTATACTTTTTGATAAGACTAGCCTCAATGCATGCTGAGTCGGTTGGCCATTGTTCTGATCCGTTTCTCTTGTTCTTGGCTTGACAGTGAGTTTTCTGCCCTCATTCATTTTTCTCTCTCTTCTTCTTCTTCACAACATACTTCATTTTTCCATCACTCATTTCAATCTTTTCCATCTTTCACATATATTGTCATGTATTTCATTATGTTAACTTATTATGAACTATTGTCATTATGAACTATTCAGATTGTTACTCTTTCCTGCACACAGGCATTTTGCCCATGCATGGAAAAAAATGTGTATTATTTTTTATTTGAAATGTATTTTGGTGGTAAAATGAAATAAATAAATAAATACCTACTGGTAATATTATCCTCTTTAAAAGACAGAGAATCGGCAACGCTGTTCTGCTATGTTTCTCCACTGTCATTATAACATGGACTACACACTACAGTAGATTAATAGCTTGACTATCAAGCCTTAAAAACTAAAGCGATATATTATTGATTTTTAATGATAGATATGTAGGCTACTGTTACTTGTTAATAGAAATTGAATGAAAAAAGTATGCTTTTTTAGAAATCACCTTTCACGACATATACAGGATAGGGCAGAGCTGATTTACGAATCTGGAATGATTATAAGTAATGAACCATTCAACATAGAAAAACATTCTTTAATGGGTTCAATTCAATTTGAAAAATATATCAGTTAAATGGCGGCCATCAGCAGCAAATACACTGGTGTAGCGTATTTTTGAAGTTTTGAAACGGATTTTGACACACTGGGCGTGAGCGTGCTGGCCACCTCAAGTTCACCCTTAGTGATATAAGCTGCCCTGGGAACATTTGTCACAACACATTCATTGAAATGCGCCCTGTGTGGACTGTAGCTTCATCCAGATACAATTATATCTCTCCCAAGTCATGTTCCTCAGCAAGTTCTTCCAATTTGGGGCGCAGAAACGATTGTAATCGTCACATAACGCTGGGGGGTGACATTGACGGTTATGTTGCCATTTTCAAAGAACTATGGCCAGAACGCTCACCCGATTTCAATAGTTCTTTGAATATGGCAACATCACCGTCAATGTTACCTAATTAGAGGACCTAATTGGTATAGTCATTGGTATTCATAATTAATTAGCCTAAAATTACATGTTGATATTTATAAAATGTTCAATTTTCTTATTGTAATTGGAACTCAACTCACTAGCTGACTAGCTCTGTCCCTTGAATATTGGTTTATCTCTATTTTTTCCATTTCAGCTACACTACAACAGCATGCTACAACTTTGTCAACGAATATGCTTTATTGTCATACATGGAGTATCCTATCATCATCCTACAAGAATTCATCTTGATTTTCTTCGTACTAAGATACATGGATTTAATCAATGTGAAGTCGGTTAGCATTTTTGTTGTCTATCTGGCGATTACTTGTGCTTTCCTGGCCAAACTGATTCCACCTTCAGCACTAACATATATGATTGTAAGTTTTACCATTATCAGAAATAAAACAGTAATTTAATCTATTGCTATGTAACTTATATACAAACCAGAACTTAAAGTGTGGCTGAAAAATGATTTGACAACAAAAAATTGCAAATATAACACATTTATAGTAATTTGAAACAAGAGGATGTAGGCTAAATTAGAAGCAAACAAGTTGGATTGGTACAATTCCTTTTCCATAATCATATAATTCGGATTCGGATTCTATATTAATTTGGTTGAATCAGTCGTTATATTCAATTGAAAGAACACAAATAAGCTCACTGTATATTTCAAAGTAATATAGCATTTAACAAATATTATTTTGAAAGTAAAACAATCTAGCCTAATTTGATTAGCGATGAAAAATTCTGTCACATAATTTGTAAACAAGGTAGCATAAGCCCTGGATGATTGTCACCATACAGCTGGCTTATTTTGTGACTTATCAAAGACCTTCGAATGCATACATCATTCCTATTCCAGCTAATCAGGAAATTCAGAAATTATACCTTCTTTTTCAAATCTTACTTGAAAAGCCAAAAACAGCGTACTCGTGTGTTAAAGCCAAAAATAACCGTAATCTAGATGGAAAGAAATTAGACTAGGGTCCCACAAGGCTCAATACTGGGTCTGATTCTATTTACATTGCATATTAACGATTTAAAGCAATATTTTTAATTATTGATCATGCCAATGACACAAGTGCCCTTACAAAAGTAAAAAATACCTTTCATATAAAAAACCTGGTTCTCTGCCAATGGACTACCGATAAATACTGACAAGACTACCCATGATCATTTTCAAATGATCAATAGAGCAATTATATTACCAACATGTTCCATCCATTTTTAGGCCTAATTGTCAAAAAATCCTTAGATGACATGTTGGTCCCTCTCTAAAATGGGAAACCCACATTGATCAACTCGCCGCTAAGCTCAGCTCTATAAATTATGATTTTAATAACCCAACAATTTCTGTCTCCTTGGATGTGATTATAATTGTTAACTTTACCTACGTGCACTCTATGTGCCAGTTGCACAAAAGCCGGTTAAATTAACCATGATTAATTTCACGAGAACCAATCAGAGAAGCCATCTTTTCCAAAAGGCCTTCTCTGATTGGTTCACATGAAATCAATCATGGTTAAAATTTAACCGGCTTTTGTGCAACCGGCCCTATGTATTATAACAATCTGTGCAGAACAATCTGAGCAAATTCTGGATTGGCTAATATCTTACTCCTTAAGAGCAATGCTATGTTATAATTCGGAAAAAGGGCTGAAGCAATCACTTCATTCTATCACTTATCAATTTTTTTCTATTGAATGTCAAACTTTGCCAAATTTTTTCCAAGTTCATCGAATTTTAAAGTCATTTTATAGTTGGAAAATTGGAATTTGGCCGTACGGCGCCAGATGTCCAAATCTTTCTGAACAATTTGGTACCATTTTCATGATTATCGGTTGGAAAATAGCGTCCGAAACATGCTAGAACAAAGTACCTGCAAAGTACTCTCAATCGAGAAAGCTTCAATTCCGTACTAGCCTTTCGAAAAAGTGTGGTCGAACTCACTAACACAGTCCCAAACTGCTATGATTGTGAGTACACACACTCACACACAACCGAAAAACTGGTTTTCGGTCATACAAACAATTGATTGTTTTTGTTCAATGAGATATTGCCCATCTTCTTGTCTGTGCTATTATGTTTTATGTTATATACTATATTCATATATGCTCTATTATTCTATTTATGCTTATACAGTAGTTTGACATCCATATTATTATTTATTCCCATTTAATTTCAATATCACATGAAATCTGTACTATATTCTATTTGTACAGCGATTTGGGAGACATGGTTCATTCTTCTCTCATCGAATTCTTTATTATCCATGTTCAGCCATGCATGGCAATTCAAATTCAATCCAAGAACTTTACATGATAACACCCGGGAAAAATTTAGTTTTGGAGAGATCAAGTTTCACACGTTTTTTCTTATACTGTAATTAGAAAACCACCAATCATTCGTAAATTCTCGAAAAAAGTAAGTTATTGGATAATATGAATGAATAATAGTTCATGCTTCAACGAAAATTTCTGCAATAAAAAAATACTTTTAGTATACTGCAAGATTTCCAAGATAAGCCAATTCTCTGTGCACTTTTTTTTCATCATTTACATTTACTTTCTTTGAAGTGGTAATAGGGTACAAGTATTCAATGGGAAGAAAGGTGAAATGCAAAAACTAATGTACAGTATGACACTGTACATTGTCATTGTCCAGGAGTGGCAACGTTGGGGGGGGGGAGAGTGCGCAGGGTCATTGTGGGGGGGGGGGTTCCAATAGGGTCAATATTGTATTGACTGACGATCTTCTTGTTTGGAATGTTTTCTGAATCGTGCAGAATCACAAATACTTTGCTGCTGAATAAAATTATGCTTATATGAATCATAACTTTTTTTGGGTTAGATTCTATTAACGGTTGCGCGGTAGATTCTATTAAATTCATAATTGACCAGAAATGAATTCGATTTTTTATAAAATAGAAAAATAGACAGTTATCAACTGTCCATTGTTCAGTTGTTTACAGGCCGTTGTACATGGTGATCTGCACTTGTTTTGGTGAATCAGGAATTAGGTACTTCTCGTAATATTTGCTACCATATATTAGCCCAGTTCTGAATCGTGCTAATACAGTCACAAGTACTTTGCTTCTGAATAAAACTATGCTTAGGTAGTAGTGTTATAATATTTAGCGTTGTTGTATGATTTGAATTTTTGTGCCCTGTTAATTATGTATTTATTTATTAGATTGGCACAAACAATATAATGATTGGGAAAGAAAAACAGGTTATTGCCCGAAACTTTTTCAATTTCCTAATTCAGTTTCAAATTGTGCAAATATTACACATAGGTTATGTCCATTTCAATTTTCTAGACCAAATCACAATCTGAGAGTATAGATTAGAAAAAACAAACAATTTTAAATTTTGATAGATTGATAGTAAAACTTTTCTAAAAACATGAAAAAAACGTTAAATTCACAAAATAAAGAATAAAACAACTTAAATTTTGAGCTCGAAAATATAATGTTCACCTTAGCTATATAACAGCTGTTTCATGTTATCATCTATATATATAAAAGCGAAATGGCACTCACTCACTCACTCACTCACTCACTCACTGGCATAACTAAAAATCTACCGGACCAAAAATGTTCAAATTTGGTAGGTATGTTCAGTTGGCCCTTTAGAGGCGCACTAAGAAATCTTTTGGCAATATTTCAACTCTAAGGGTTGTTTTTAAGGGTTTAAAGTTCGTCTTTTAGCATGTATATTCTTCTTCTCCCAATCTCTTAATTAGAATTGAAATTTCCATATCATATGTTACTATAGAACTATAATCTAGATAGAGTACCTCTTCGAAACAGTTGTTAACTGGCAACTAAATCAATAATTTTGTCAGGTTGGCATTAAGTTGAGTTGATTTTGTTAGGTTGGCACCAAGTTGAAGATTTAAATGAATTTATCGCGGAAAAATTGATTGGGCACTGCTACTTCAATCCTGGGAATATTATATTACTAGCCGTCAAGCTCGCTTCGCTCGCCATATCTGTTTAGCCAGACGTTTAGTCTGGACCCCCGACTGGATTGTCCTATTATAATATGATAAAAATGAAAAAATGCAGGCGAGCGAAGCGAGCCTGCTGATCTCATTCTTGGACGATCCAGTCGGGGGTCCAGGGGGCGGAGCCCCCTGGCTAGACGGATATGGCGAGCGAAGCGAGCCTGACGGCTAGTGGATAATAAAAACCAATTTGATTTGATTTGATTTATTATATTATTGGAATCATCTTTTGTTTGTGATTTTCCCTGATAATATACATGAATACATTGAAATATTTGATCCTGTACTCCAAACAATATTATTACTGGAAAAATTAATTCCTATCTAGAATCAAAATAAATATATTTAAATCTCAAGAATGAAGAATCATGATTTTTATTTGTCTATGCATGAACCATTTTATTAACAGCCTTCAGCACTTACTGTATCTATATAATACTAGTCGTCAGGCTCGCTTCGTTCGCCATATCCATTTAGCCAGACATTTAGTCTGTACCCCCGACTGGATCGTCCTAACATATGATAAAAATGCTCAAATGAAAAATGCAGGCGAGCGAAGCAAGCCTTCTGATCTCATTCTCGGACAATCCAGTCGGGGGTCCAGGGAGCGGAGCCCCCTGGCTAGACGGATATGGTGAGCGAAGCGAGCCTGACGGCTAGTAGTAATATAATATTCCCAGGAATAGCTCTGATTGAAGTAGCAGTACCCAATCAATTTTTCCGCGATAAATCAGGACCTCCTAAATAGGTATTTAAGAGGTACTGGATAAATTGGTATTTAGGAGGTCCTGGATAAATGCATTTCAATCTTCAACTTGGTGCCAACCTAACAAAGTCAACTCAATTTAATGCCAATCTGACAAAATTTTTAATTTAGTTACCAGAACAACTGTTTCGAAGAGGTACTCTCTCTAGATTATAGTTCTATATTAACATATGGTATGTACATTTCAATTATAATTTTAAGATATTGGAATAAGAAGAATATACATGCTAAAAGACGAACTTTAAACCCTTAAAAACCACCCTTAGAGTTAAAATATAGCCAAAAGATTTCTTAGTGCGCCTCTAAAGGGCTAACTGAACATACCTACCAAATTTGAACGTTTTTGGTCCGGTAGATTTTTAGTTCTGCGAGTGAGTGAGTGAGTAAGTCAGTCAGTGAGTGAGTGCCATTTCGCTTTTATATACAGGGTGATTCATAATTATGGTAAAATAATTTAATACGTGATAGTAGAGGTAAAAATAAGAAAAAAAGTTCATATAAACATATATCCATAAACGCTTCATTAGCGAGCTATACAGGGTGAAAGATTTCGCCCGGAATTCAGTTCCTCTGGTGAAATACACCGATGCTGAATTGTTTGGCGACTAGTTTTTGAGAAACTTATGTTGGATTCATATGGAAAAATATCTGAAAAATTGAATAAAACTAGTCTGGAAGCTGTAGTGTGAGTAGTTTTTGAGAAAAAAGTTGTAATATGCAAAAAATCGAAGTAGAAAAACACAGACTTCTACTATTGATGCCCAATAACTTTCTTTAATGCCCAATAAACAAATAATTCCTCGCAATAAAAATTGTAGAGAATTTAATTCTGGAAAGAATGATGTAAGCTGTGTAAACTAAATTCAAATAAAAGTTGGAAAAAATGTATTCTTATGTAGTACATTACACCACAAAAATTTGCTGTTTTATGAGGAGAGAACTAATAACTCATAGGTTGTAGCTGATTGCAAATAAAACATGGATTTTAATAACAGCTGTTCCAAAACAGCTGTTTTATTATGTTTCAAATAAGAAAATATTTAAAAGAAATTATTATCAACTGAAAATTATTTTCAGAAATATTTTAGCTCACTGTTGAACAAAAAAAAAAAAAAAAACTGTAAGTTAGGCCTACTGTAACCGCGCTATGTTTTTTTTGTAATCTATTAACCAGTTATTTGCAACCATTCAGCTTTGCTTTTGTGTTAAGTTTTAACTTTTTAAAAAATGGCAGGTAATCTTAGACATTATTCATACTCCAAATTAGCTGACATGCATTTAATGTATGGAATGGGACACTACTTTAATAGTACTGAAGCAAGACGTTCGTATCAAGAGAACTTTCCTAACCGAGTATGTCCAAGTTCAAGGTTTTTTGCCACTATTCATCAACGTCTGTCTGAAACAGATTCTTTGATATCCAAAGAGCACATTTATGCAGGCAGACCCCGATCTACTATGACTGTTGAGTTAGAAGAACAAGTTCTTAATGAAATTTATGAACATCCAGAGAAGAGCACAAGAGAATTGTCAGTGCAGTTAAATGTCAATCAATCTATCATTTGGAGGATACTAAAATAGCAACAATTACATCCACACCACCTCCAGAAAGTTCATACTCTATTTCCACGAGACTGTATCCCCCGTGCTGGTATTTGCCGATGGTTTTTAGTAAAACTTGTTTTTCCAAACTTTTTAACAACCGTTTTATTTACCGAAGCGGCACACTTTACAAGAACAGCTATCGTCCACAACCAACATATTTGGGCAGCTGAGAATCCTCATGCCTCAATCCTAATCTTCCACAACATCAGTTTTCAGTAAACATTTGGGCAGGAATCGTAGGAGATCATCTACTTCTGTTCGAGCTTTCTCCCAGGCTTAATGGCATGATCTACTAGTCTTTTGGTATAAGTTTAATGTCATTTGGAGCTGATTGCAAATAAAATATTCGATTTTTTATGAAAAGTTTTTTTTTATATGAAAGTATGCTACTTTCATATAAAAAAAAATAAAATATTTTATTTGCAATCAGCTACAACCTATGAGTTATTAGTTCTCTCCTCATAAAACAGCAAATTTTTGTGGTGTAATGTACTACATAAGAATACATTTTATCCAACTTTTATTTGAATTTAGTTTACACAGCTTACATCATTCTTTCCAGAATTAAATTCTCTACTATTTTTATTGCGAGGAATTATTTGTTTACTGGTCATTGAAGAAAGTTATTGGCCATCAAACGTAGAAGTCTGTGTTTTTCTACCTCGATTTTTTGCGTATTTCAACTTTTTTCTCAAAAACTACTCACACTACAGCTTCCAGACTGGTTTTATTCAATTTTTCAGATATTTTTCCATATGAATCCAGCATAAGTTTCTCAAAAACTAGTCGCCAAACAATTCAGCATCGGTGTATTTCACCAGAGGAACTGGATTCCGGGTGAAATCTTTCACCCTGTATAGCTCACTAATGAAGCGTTTATGGATATATGTTGAATCGGTAATATCACCTTATTACTAATATTGTAATTCACTTTCACACATCCGACTTGTTACGGTACATCTCGATACATGATAAAAAGTGCCCAATAAATGATATACCGTATTCTGTATTAGTTTGGAACTAGGTAATTTGTTTTCAGCTGGATCAATATATCCAGAATGAGGAATGGGATCTGATTAAGATCTTCATTCATTCAAGGAAAAACAGGCTATTGCCCAAAACTTCTCAACTTTGTTTTAAATTTTCAAAATAATATGCACATTATGTCCATATTAATTTCTATATCAAATCATTAAGCTTGAAAATTCACAACTAATAACGAACCATTTCAAATTCAGATAGGTTAATAATAAAACTTTTGAAACAACAGAAAACAAACTTCAAATTCACAAAATATAGAATATTGAATATTATTGTAATAAAATATGAACTAATTCCTTTCAACTTACGTACAACTTTCAAATTTAATAGAGCAAGCCATAGCCTACAAGAACTAATAAGAGAAAACTCTCAAGATATAATTTAGTTGCATTTTTAGCTTGAAATATTTCATCATTAATTTGTAAGAAGGCCTATTAAAGACTTGATCTAGCATACACGTTTGCATTTCAAACAGGAAAACTAAGGAAACCATACAAGGATCGAACATTTGTTGTAGATAAACAACTTCTACATGTTACTTTTCATTGTTATTATTCACAATTTAAAGAATTGGATTTAGAATTGAATAATTCATTTAAGCAGCCATATGTACTACAGTTTTCCTTATTAAAAATTGTACATCTTAATCGTGGTTTTGCAGCCTTTATGTACTCCGGTTTCATTATCCAGCAAAGCAATCCAACTATGGGAAATATTATGGACTGGGAGAGCAGAGAGTGTCAGCGTCACATCATGGTTGATATCGGCTTTCACGAACTTCAGTAAGTAACTTACGAGTAAGCTATAATGTCTTACAACCTCTAACATCGAATATATCCACTGTATGCTTGTAGAGTAGACTATAATTAAGAAACTACTCTGAAAACCCTAAGAAGATTTTTTCAATCTAGACTATCTCAGGGAGAATACCTCAATAGTGACTAACTTAGTGACAACTATTAAGTTCTTAAATTGAAGAAGTTTTCTCGTATTATAATAAGCAAACTATTCATTCCATTCTCTATGAGATAGTAATAAATCATATCAGCTATATACAAATGATGACAAATATTTTTAAGATTGCCATCATAGATATTCTCTTTCTACACATGATAACAAAGAGATTGATACCATTTTCAAGTCTGTACCATCAAGGATTATTGAGATACACGAATTTTCAATTGTCAGTTTTAGCACAGGCCTAATATGGAGGGGAAAACGTGATTTCAGCTGCAAACCGTACTATTCTCTCTTTTTCCAATGACGCTCCAGCCGTGAAAAATGGAATAAATCCCTCAACCAGATTTAATTTTAAAGCTTTAGAAATATTCTACAATACAGAATCAGTAATACTGGGTGATTTTTTAGTCCTGTTACCCTATTTTTAATATATATGGTAATTTTTCCCTAATAAAGGGAAATTTTGTTTTGTTGCACGAAGTTGGTAGCCCTACTCACTCAGTATACACAAGGCAGTGCGAGTTTATTATCCTTGAGCTGTGTAACATTTTGTGATGATTCCGGTCGTGTTATGAACAGAATGTCTTTTACCATAGAACAATGGGTTTTAATTCTGGATCAATATTTTGCTAGAAATCATACGCGAGTGTAAAAGAAGCATTTTCCCTGATTACTTTTTGTGGGGCTACATTAAGTCTGAGGCCTTCAAAAACAATCCTCACAATATTGATGAACTGAAAGCCAATATTACAGACTTAATCACGAATATTTCCAATATAACTCTGAAAAAGGTTTCTGCTAATATGGTGAAAAGAGTCCGAGCGTGTATAACCTCAATGGGTGGACATTTTGAGCATATGGTGTAATAATTTTAAGTAACTAAGAAATGTGAGTAATAAAATATCAATTTTCTTTTGTAAATAACAAATATTATTTTTTTATTAATACCCAAATTTTCGTTTATAAATTACATCAAAAATGGGTAACAGGACTAAAAAATCACCCTGTAGTATGTTTTCTCCACTGTGAATAAATGTACAGGGTGGAAAGTGAAATTTCGTCCCCGAATAATGTACTTACCAAGTTTTTGAAACCATATTAATCGTGGAAAAACTAATTGAAATGAAATTTATATCTAGAAAATTATATTTTGAGTAGTTGTGAATACTTTGGTGGTATAATCGATCTATATAGCTAAAATAATTTATCAGTTATGACCGCCATCTTGAATTTATCAATTATGAAAAATATTTTCGTTGATTTCTCATCAATATTCTTATTTTTAAATATACAAACAGTTTGAAATATACAAATACACCAAACAACAGCCAAACAATAATTCTCAATGAACAAATCAACTTTTCTTCCCACACTCTGTTCGACCTACTCATTTAAATCCACCTCCATCAACCGCCAAAACTCCCCTCCACCCCCACTCTGACCAAATACTCACCCTCATAACCTTAAATACTTTAGTTTCTGTCGGGCTTGAGAATGTGCAATACCAGCACGAAACGGTCGTCGTAACACCAAAGAATGTGAGTGTTTTTCCACTTTGAAGTTATATTAAAATACAATAGTTATAATAATAGTGAAAACAAGATGGATACGGTAACCAACAAGGAATTTCTGCCGAAAGGACAAAACTCATCCACACCTACAGGACTACAAGAATTAAGATTATGAAAACATCCTCAGCGATATCCTATAACCTCAAATGCTTACACAATCAGATAGCTCCTACTTATGCAAAAATAACGATAAAAAACAAGAATACACCAGCACAAAAAACTCAAAAGCAAGCACAACAGTTATTCATCAAAAATACAGTACAACATCTCTTTAGAACAAAAGACAAACTGAACCGGGTTGCATACCAATTACACTTGAAATTAAGTGCAAGCCTTCATTATATTGAGCTCCAGGAAGTAATTGAACAGTAAACATAAACTTACACTCTAACAGAACAAACGTTACAGTTACTCTTACTCACGAGATTAACAAACACTGACTTCCATAGATAAACACACTTTTTAACTTCACCGAACTCAAAAACAGAGTTCATTTGATCAAAACACTACAAGTGTCCCTTCACTCTGTCCCTTCACCACTGTCCCTTCACTCGCTGTTCACTGTCAACTCAATACTCAAATCTCATGTCCAAGTTGTCCCTCTTTAATACTAGCTGCGAACTTTCTAGACTATTCCAGAGACGCTTCTTTGTTTACCACCTGTCAATCAAGCTCCCAAAGAATGTTCTCGTATACTCCAGAAGTCCAGAACCTTCCACTGATGAATGAGTAGGAAAGGGATGGAGTGAGAGTGACTGAGAGGTGGTGTGGCTGATATCATTCAGATGGAGACAATGTGACTTGTGTCCCTTTGTTCCACCTCCTAGAACTTTCCACCCATTCCCCCTGCCCTACACATTCCAGTACTTAGGCCTCTTTGTCACAATATTATATATTTCTTCAAAGATCAAAGTACAAGGTCAATTCATTAAGAAATATTTCTGGTGAGTTTGATTGCAACCTTTAAGAAGCCAACAACTGAAATTCAAAATATTATAATATGAACACAGTCAATAATATGTACATTATACAGGGTGATTCATAATGAATTATAATTATTATGGTAAAATAATTCAATACGTGATAGTAGAGGTAAAAATAAGAAAAAAGTACTTATAAACATGTATCCATAAACGCTTCATTAGCGAGCTATACAGGGTGAAAGATTTCGCTCGGAATTCAGTTCCTCTGGTGAAATACACCAATGCTGAATTGTTTGGGGACTAGTTTTTGAAAAACTTATGGTGAATTCATATGGAAAAATATCTGAAAAATTGAATAAAACTGGACTGGAAGCTATAGTGTGAGTAGTTTTTGAGAAAAAAGTTAAAATATGCAAAAAATCTAAGTAGAAAAACACGTTTGATGCCCAATAACTTTCTTTAATGACCAGTGAACAAATAATTTTACGCAATGAAAACTGTGGAGAATTTTATTCTGAAAAGAATTATGTAAGCTGTGTGAACTAAATTCAAATAAAAGTTAAATAGAATGTATTCTTATGTAATACATTACACCACAAAAATTTGCTGTTTCATGAGGAGAGAACCAATGACTCATAGGTTGTAGCTGATTGCAAATAAAACCTGGATTTAAATAACAGCTGTTCCAAAACAGCAAGTTCAGTTTGTTTTAAATAAGAAAGTATTCAAAACAAATTATCAGCTGAAAATTATTTTCAGGAATATTTTAGCTCACTGTTGAACAAAACAACAAACTGTAAGTTAGGCCTACTGTAACCGCGCTGTGTTTTTTGTTTAATCTATTAACCAGTTATTTGTAATTATTCCACTTTGCTTTTTTGTGTTAGGTGTTAACTGTTTTTAAAATGACAGGTAATTTTAGACATTATTCATACTCCGAATTAGCTGACTTGCATTCAATGTATGGGATGGGATACTGTAATAGTACTGAAGCAAGACGTTTGTTTCAAGAGAACTTTCCTAAGGAGTACGTCCAAGTTCAAGGTTTTTTGCCACTATCCATCAACGTCTGTCTGAAACAGGTTCTTTGATGTCCAAAGAGCACATTTATGCAGGTAGACCCCGATCCACTAGTACTGTTGAGTTAAAGGAACAAGTTCTTAATGAAATTCATGATCATCCAGAGAAGAGCACAAGAGAATTGTCAGTGCAGTTTAATGTCACTCAATCTATTATTTGGAGGATACTAAAAGAGCAACAATTACATCCATACCACCTCCAGAAAGTTCATACTCTATTGCCACGAGACTGTATTCCCCGTGCTGGTATTTGCCGATGGTTTTTAGAAAAACTTGTTAACCCAAACTTCTAAACAACCGTTTTATTCACCGACGAGGCACACTTTACAAGAACAGCTATCGATAACGTCCACAACCAACATATTTGGGCAGCTGAGAAACCTCATGCCATCAATCCTAATCGTCCACAACATCAGTTTTCAGTAAACATTTGGGCAGGATCATAGGAGATCATCTACTTTTGTTTGAGCTTCCTCCCCGGCTTAATAGCATAATCTACTTAAACTTTTTGAGAGAGGAGCTATTTATCTTACTTGAAGATGTACCTCTTCAGTTGCGCCAAAACATTTGGTTTATGAATGATGGAGCTCCAGCACACTTCAGTTTTGCTGTTCGTGAACACCTGAATCACAGGTTTCCAAATCAATGGATAGGCCGAGGTGGGCCAGTACAATGGCCAGCTAGGTAACTACACTTAAATCCTTTGGATTTTCATCTTTGGGGACACTTGAAAACCTTAGTATACAATACTCCGATTGATACCATTGAAGAAATCCGATTAAGGATTTTGAACGGAATAGAAATGATAAAGCAGACTCCTGGAATATTTGAACAGGTCCGACAATCGATGAGAAGACGTCTGAACATATGCATTAAGAACAACGGAGGTCACTTTGATCATCATCTTTAGTCTTATGGTATAAGTTTAATGTCATTTAGATAATTATGTTACTTTCATATAAAAATGAAACTTTTCATAAAAAACCGAATATTTTATTTGCAATCAGCTACAACCTATGAGTTATTAGTTCTCTCCTCATAAAACAGCAAATTTTTGTGGTGTAATGTACTACATAAGAATACATTTTATTTAACTTTCATTTTAATTTAGTTCACACAGCTTACATAATTCTTTACTGAATTAAATTCTCTACAATTTTTATTGCAAAAAATTATTTGTTTTGCCGTGCTACCAATTTTTCCTTAAATCGGTTGGAATAGCATTCCACCTATTAACCTAAGGATAGTTGTCGGCTCCAATGAAATAGATTCTTGATAAATTGTGAATGGATCTATCGCCTATGAATGAGAAATCCAGTTTTCAGAGCAAATGAACTTATAATCTTCAGATGAATTTATACAAATACACAAAGAACTATATCTTAAGCCTAATTATTTTTAGAGTAACTACGAACTAAAATACTTATCTAGTTTACAGTTGAAAAACAGTGGCTATTTGCTTGAAGACACAAATTAGCTATATCTTAACAAAATAGAACACAAAAATTTGTATAAAACTCAATTTAAAACATTAATAAACGAAAATGATTCAGAGCAAAATTTTACAACAACACTCGTAGCCAGCCATTTTTCTAGAGAGGGCTGAACAGGAAAAACCTAAGTTGCAAGTCACAAAGCCAACGCCTTGTTCAGTATAGATTTTACAGACACGTCACCAAAAAATTATAACTTACAAGTTTAGAATTCACATTCTACATCTGTTCTCAATAAAACTTTATTTTGAAACTATTATTTTAAATTTTTATATATATCTCGATTTAAATAAACCATTTATCTAGTAATTTTGTTAACCCTGCCTCGGTGACACCATGGAACAATGCAACAAACATTTACGATAATAAATTCTCCGTCAAAAAGTTTGTCCGTCTATTGATGACTCTGATATTTACTATAAAGTTCCATAGATCTCGAATTGAAGATTCGATTTCAATGTGAGAAGAAAATGTAATATTACAAATACCCCCCTCTTGACATAAAAAATTTTACTGTTTGAAAATTTAAAGAAAAAATTTACATTGACCCTAATGAAAATTGTTGAAATTTAAATTTGAGAACAGTAACAATTTTTTCTAGAAAAACATTACATGTCATCCAATAATATTGAAAATTATTATAAAAATTCATCAATAGCGTTTGTTATATGTTTCCAAACAATATTTCAAAATATAGAATATCAATATTACTTCTGATTTATCTTTATAATTTAAAGGAAAATATCTCAACAGAAAGTTTAATATGTAAAGAATAGTTTTTTGAAATTGCACATAAATTTAATAGATAGAAAAATTTAATTTTTATTGCATAAAAAAATTTAGTATGTTGAATGAAAAATTTATTATTTTTATTATTATTATTATTTTTTTTTAATGAATTGATGAATTGTTACATTTAATTTTCACATAAAATTTCAATAAATCAAAAAATGTTCATTTCTTTCACTATTGACGCGGTTGATTTTATTGATGCACATTTTGGAAAACAGTCCGTTAAGGCACTCAGTATGATTTTCAGTTAAGTGTGACTCCAATGTGATGACGTTAGTGTTGGGCTGATCTGGATGCACGTAGTGTTGGGCTGATACTTGTAGTCGACTGATGCATATCAAACTCGATACAGGTGACATCTCAGTTAGCATTGCTTCATGTTTGTAGTAGACGGCTGCATACCAAACTCGATACAGGTGACATCTCAGTTAGCATTGCTTCATGCTTGTAGTAGACGGCTGCATTCCAAATTCAATACAGAGTCACGTAAATTTTGTATCATATTTGTAATTATACAATGTACATTTCAGGCTTGAAATGACAATGTAATTCGTTTTTTTTTTTTTTGGAAAAGAGATAGACGCTGCATACAGGATTAATTTAGGTGAGGATTAATTTAGGTAAGGTTTGGTTTTTTGATATTTTCAGCTTTCAAGGTTTAGAGTTCTGCATACAGGAATAATTTAGGAGAGGATTTTTTGAATCAATTCTTTCATGATACTGTGACTGTTCTTCTGAATTCAAAGTTGTGAATGTGAACATGGATGGCAATTACCTCCAGGTAATGTAGTAGTGTTGAAGTTTGAGATACAAAGTCAGCAATAAGCGTTGGCATTGTTATTGGCGTATGCTTTGGTGTCGGCATTGGCGTAGATATTGGCGGTGGCATCAGCATTGGCGCAGGCATTGGCGTAGCTATTGGCATTGGCACAGGCATTGGCATTGGCGCAGGCATCAGCGTAGATATTGGCGGTGGCATCAGCATTGGCGCAGGCATTGGCGTAGCTATTGGCATTGGCGCAGGCATCGGCGTTGATTTTGGCATCAGCATTGGCACAGGCATTGGCATTGGCGCAGGCATCGGCGTAGATATTGGCATTGGCGCAGTTATTGGTGTTGACATTGGCGTAGGCGTTGATTTTGGCATAGTTATTGGTGTTGATATTGGTGTTGACATTGGCGTAGTTATTAGTGTAGGCATCAGCGTAGATTTTGGCGTAGTTATTGGTGTAGATATTGGCGTAGATATTGGCGTAGTTATGTCACACTAGTTCGAAAATCACCCAAATGTTCTTAACACTCTTCATGGCGTTCACTTGTTGCTGATTTCGAGATTCACATGATAACTATTTCAATGTTAATGTCTGTGCTGTACCTGTTATCTTAAAATGCTTATAAACTAAAAAGAAAATCTTGATTAGGCTATCAATACAATCTAATACACATGAAAATTATTTTTAAATATTTATGAAGTTGAAATTTGTTAACATCCTATTATACAGTCAGCAATACATAAATTGTGAAATATGGACATATCAATGATAAATTTAAAAAATTCATTTTCATCTATTCACTGTTCAAATATCAAAATTTAATCCATTCTTCAAAATAGAAATAGAATTTCATAACACCCTGTATCATTATCAAAATTGTAAAAAACATCAGATCATCACAACAAAAATTAATTTCAATACATATTTCAATAATTTCAGACAATTGGTCTTCTATTCACAATCATTTCATAATATATCTGCATTTCATTATCATTTAGTATAACATTTCATTTATAGCATTTATAGCAAGTTCATTTCACATTTATGATTTATCATTCAGGGTTTCAAAATTATTTAGTTTTAATTTTGTTTTCAAAAATTGTATAAAAAGCAAATTATTTAATATTGTTAATCATCGCTTGTTGGATACTACAGTTTATTTCGACTTTTCAATGTTCTAAACACAAACTACATTTCATGACAAAACTTTACTATCAATCATTAACAAGAAACCATTCAAAACATCAATAATATTTTGCTTCAAAGGCAAACAATATTCATAAATAATCTGCATCTATGGCAATCAACATTATTAATCATTATTTTGCATCTATGGCAATCAACATAAGTAATCAACACAAAAAATATTATCTCATTACTGCCTCTCTAAGTCATAACCTCTGTTATTCCTTCTTTAGGCAATAATGGGTTTCCATCTCAAAAAACAATCACATACCAGCAAAATTCTAATCAACAAACCCCACTAAAAATTCTACATACACTCCAGCATCCATTTCAAACGATAATCAATCATATCAAAATTTATAGAACAAACAGTTTTAAAATTTTGAAAAAGATATCAATCACAAAAAACTTATTTCAATTAATAATATAACAAAACGTTTTTATTCAATAAAAACATTATTATTCAAGCTAACTTTCATTAATACATCACATATATATGGCTACAGAATTCATTAATACTTTCAAATTTTGACGTTTATTTATTATAATAACATAATTTATAATTTAAAGACTGTATAATAAGTACAAACATTTCAAGATTATAATACAAAGATGATCAAGATGAATAATGGGTAAATAAGTTCCCTAAAAAATACAAAAAAGAGAAAAAGAAAACTGGGTAAATAAATTCCCTAAAACAATACAAAGAAGAGAAAGATTAATTAGAGCCTATCCTACATGTCAGTACTGAACTTTCATGAGGAAGTATATTTAATAAAATATACTACTATGGAATTTTGTAAATTCCAAGTATGACTCTAATTTGTTATAATTGTGAGCTATCACTCCCACAAAAACAACTGGTGAAGGAAAAAATGTTGACTATTGTGACTGGGTGGATAGTTCCTAGATGTCTGTAAGGCAATGTGATAGCAGACTCTAGTATCGGACCACAAAAACAAAAGTATGCAAAAGTTTTTACAAACATTTGATGTTGCAGTCATAAGGTTTTTTATATCGCAAACAAGTAGGTCAGATAATCAAGTCCAGCCGTATGTGGTTCACGCCCACACCTCTAAAAGAATCACACCTACTTGTCTACCAAAAATCCAAAGTATTGGACAGCAAAAAAAATAAAATGCAAAATGGGTTAAAAGCCCAGAAGAAAACTATAACCTAATTACATATGGCTTATGGCACAATATGCAATGAAAGATGAGAACATGGGACAAAATTGCTCTGAAAAACCTAATTACCTAATATAATACCTGAAAAAAATAGACATGATTAAAATATGTAATACATGATGAAAAAATATACCGCAAGCAAACAATTATTTACACAACAATGGATAGATTTTAGAAAAGTTAAGTTTTATCAACAATTTAAAGATTAGGAAAATAAGCTACTATTTCAACTTCTAATATTATTTCAGAAGAATACAATTTAAATGACTATGGACAAGATTGGTTAAGATATGCATCATAGAAGAAATTTACTGAACATTACACAAAGACAGGAAAGAATCGAAAATTGAAAAGATTAAGGGCCAAGAAAAATAGGCTACAGGAAAGAAAAAAGACACAATTATGGACTCTTACCATACACTGTGTAGCGATTATGCTATTCTGAATCCCGGCATAACACAGGATTCCTAATCATTGTGTGTTGGGGAATACCCTTTCATTATTTGATTCACTGTCATCATCTTGTAAATAAGCAACTTGAAACAACCTTTGAATACTAACACATCAATAGTGACTTTGTGCTTTGTTTTCTTCAAGAACATGATTTTATTCATGGGTTCATTTGTTTCAACAAAGCCGTTTTGTCTACAAAAGTTAGTCATGTTCACTTGAGAATGCATTGCATACACCTTTTCAATTTTCAGTTGAAAGTTGAACTCATCAACTTGACTCAAAGCAAGATTCATTTTGTTTACATTTTTCCTAACCTCTACAGAAACCTGTCTCATGTAATCATTCACTTTGTTTATAGTTTTCCTAACCTTCAATGTAGCAATATTACTTTCATGATAGTTGACTTTCAGTGAAGACAACTCCCTACCTACTTCTTTACTCAATTCTACTATCTCATTAGGGTTGACTTTTTCAACAACAGTAACTAGGCCTACATTGTCAGAAACTTGAATGAGTTGATCCTGTAACTTAACACTACTATTATCCTGCTTCAATTTGTTTTCATCTTCATGATTATCTTTCAATGTTTCATGTGCATCTTTCAATAGAAGGTTTATACTAACCTGCTCTAGTCTAATGCTAGCAAATTCTTGCTTCATCTCATCAAACCTAGCACTTTGATCTTGTTTCAAATCATCAAACTTTTGTGTTAAGAATGCTATAAGATTCCGATCATTTTTAATGTTTGCCATTTTGTAATATGCACTGATTCATTAAAACTTGATCTCTCTTGAACCGACTTCCCACTCAGCAACAAACCATTCATAACCTATCAAGATATCTATCCACTAATAATTTCTATAACCAGGGATTTCATGGTGTACCATTTGGGACATATTTATTTTGTAATTCTGTCCCACCACAGGGGTAACATTTGCCGTGCTACCAATTTTTCCTTAAATCGGTTGGAATAGCATTCCACCTATTAACCTAAGGATAGTTGTCGGCTCCAATGAAATAGATTCTTGATAAATTGTGAATGGATCTATCGCCTATGAATGAGAAATCCAGTTTTCAGAGCAAATGAACTTATAATCTTCAGATGAATTTATACAAATACACAAAGAACTATATCTTAAGCCTAATTATTTTTAGAGTAACTACGAACTAAAATACTTATCTAGTTTACAGTTGAAAAACAGTGGCTATTTGCTTGAAGACACAAATTAGCTATATCTTAACAAAATAGAACACAAAAATTTGTATAAAACTCAATTTAAAACATTAATAAACGAAAATGATTCAGAGCAAAATTTTACAACAACACTCGTAGCCAGCCATTTTTCTAGAGAGGGCTGAACAGGAAAAACCTAAGTTGCAAGTCACAAAGCCAACGCCTTGTTCAGTATAGATTTTACAGACACATCACCAAAAAATTATAACTTACAAGTTTAGAATTCACATTCTACATCTGTTCTCAATAAAACTTTATTTTGAAACTATTATTTTAAATTTTTATATATATCTCGATTTAAATAAACCATTTATCTAGTAATTTTGTTAACCCTGCCTCGGTGACACCATGGAACAATGCAACAAACATTTACGATAATAAATTCTCCGTCAAAAAGTTTGTCCGTCTATTGATGACTCTGATATTTACTATAAAGTTCCATAGATCTCGAATTGAAGATTCGATTTCAATGTGAGAAGAAAATGTAATATTACAGTTTACTGGTCATTAAAGAAAGTTATTGGGCATCAAACGTAGAAGTCTGTGTTTTTCTACTTAGAATTTTTGCATATTTTAACCTTTTTCTCAAAACTACTCATACTACAGCTTCCAGACTAGTTTTATTCAATTTTTCAGATATTTTTCCATATGAATCCTTCATACGTTTTTCAAAAACTAGTCCCCAAAAAATTCAACATCGGTGTATTTCACCAGTGGAACTGAATTCCGGGCGACATCTTTCACCCTGTATAGCTAGATAAATGAAGCGTTTATGGATATATAGTCCAGTCAATATAGACATAAAAAAGGGGGTGTGCTTGCAATTTAATTTGTAGTTATGATTTTTTAATATATTATTTGGGTACATAAGAGAAGTCCGGAACCAATTTCTTCATGCATTATTTCCTTGTGCTAGATACAGAGTGGCACAAAAACCTTGTATTTTCGGCTCATTTTCTAGTCTTCAGCTATTTCTGCCAAATCTCGTAATCGGACAGAAAAATTTGCTCTTGCCTTTTTCTTAGACCATAAAATTCTGTATAATAAAATAAGGTCATTCGGAACTCTCTATCTCCAATGAGTACTGAGCTATGATTTTTCAAAAATGAGTGAAATTTGTTGGAAAAATCAATTTTGATTAATTTTAGTTTTTGATCAACAATATCTCCCGATTGTTAACATTCAGATGTATAATTCAAAATCCCTCTGGGCGTATTTTTGTGCTCTACAATTTGAGATCAGGGAGAGCGCTCTATCTCAAATAGATTTCCAGGTACACCTGACAACAATGCTCCTTGTATTGTGAAAGACACCTAATTTTCAGCTTCAACCATCATCACCAAGTACATTGTCTTCACATTGATATTTCTCACAATTACATAAGTTCATGAGATCATGTTCTATGAGAATCACCCGCTAGATGCACTACATTTCAGTATTTCCTAGTGGAGAGGCATGCTTAAGGACACCTCAAGGATGAAAATTTCAAACACTTATAACTTCTGACACAATCCTCAGATTTCATCCTACTACACTTCATTCTTCTCGGCTCGTCAAGGCGGTCCAAAATCATGCATAATAAGTCAAATTTGGTCGGAAAATAAAAAAATTATTGTTGAGTGTACTCAACCCATATTCCAATACACAAAAAATGGCAGATTTCTATATTCAAAGCCCTTATTATAAAAATCATTACCTGATCTTGAAATGTGCAATAGCATTTCTTCTTTCATCTGCTGTAAACGATACATGAAAAAATGTATTCGTAAAGTGAGACTCAATTGTTGAAAAAAATCCGGAAATTGTAGATATTTTTCTCATATCAATAGTTTTGGCAGTTCTATGATATGCCAGAGAGATTCAAGATGGATTTTAGGCAGCTGAGCTCGTAGAGGATGAATTTATCTACAATTTGGAATCAATCGTGAGTTTCTATGATGTATCAGACTCGTTTTAGAAACTCTTGATCAACAGTAAAATCACGAAAAAAATCTAAAAATTGAAATCGCCATTTTTAAAATCTTCTGTAACTTTCGAATTGTATTGGAATCGAAAGTATTATCTATTGGAGTGGAAATTGGAGATTTTATCAGGAGAATTTCACAGGACATGCAGCTTTGAATATAGAAATTGGCCATTTTTTGTGTATTGGAATATGGGCTTGAGTACACTCAACAATAAATTTTCCATTTTCCGACCAAATTTGACTTATGATGTATGATTTTGGACCGCCTCGACGAGCCGAGAAGAATGAAGTGTAGTATGATGAAATCTGAGCATTGTGTCAAAAGTTATAAGTGTTTGAAATTTTGATCCTTGAGGTGTCCTTAAGCGAGCTTCTCCACTAGGAAATACTGAAATGGAGTGCATCTAGCGGGTGATTCTCATAGAACATGATTTCATGAACTTATTTAATTGTGCGAAATATCAATGTGAAGACAATGTAGTTGGTGATGATGGTTGAAGCTGAAAATTAGGTGTTTTTCATAATACAAGGAGCATTGTTGTCAGGTGTACCTGTAAATCTATTTGAGATAGAGCGCTCTCCTTGATCTCAGATTGTAGAGCACAAAAATACGCCCAGAGGGATTTCGAATTATACATCTAAATGTTAACAATCGGAAGATATTGTTGATCAAAAACTAAAATTCATCAAAAATCTTGATTTTTCCAACAAATTTCACTCATTTTTGAAAAATCATAACTCAGTACTCATTGGAGATAGAGAGTTCCAGATAATCTCATTTTATTCAGAACTTTATGATCTGAAAAAAAGCGAGAGCAAATTTTTCTTTCCGATCACGAGATTTGGTAGAAATAGCTGAAAACTCGAAAATGAGCCGAAAACAGAAGGTTTTTGCATAGTCAAAATCAGAACTATCACCTTGTGAAAATCAGAACTACAATATAAATTGCATGCACCAATGTATATAGTGACTGGACTAATATGTTTATGAGAACTTTTTTCTTATTTTCACCTCTACTATCACGTATTAAATTACTTTACCATAATTAAGAATCACCTTGTATATGTACACAGTCCGCTGAAATAAAATCTATTGTCTTTGTTTTGAACGTTATTTCACTGCTAATATAAACCAAAGTTTCTCCTACTCTGTAGTTATGATCAAAATTACCATGCACTGAATAGTGCTCCATAATTATGATATAAGTCTATTTCATTTTCTAGTATCCATATTTCTGTCAAGACTATATTTAGCGGATTTGTTTTCTAATTCCCTCATTAATTTACACTAAGAGTAAATAGAAATTACTTCGCAGACTGCGTATATTTTGATGAATAATTAGTGTTTGTCTGTTACTTATCTCTGATGACATTTTTACACACTTACATTTTTACTTATATTGTTATTTTCTGGTTTTCCTGGCTGCTCTGATTTTTTTTCACGCTCAACTTTTTCACTTGTTCACTGTTCTTGAGTTCAATAACTGGTGTTCCGTCTTCTTTGGTAGAATCTTCCCTTCCTTGATCCATAGGTATTTGATGTCGCCTCTTTTGAAGATCTCTCTCGCCATGGCAAAAATCCTTCTTCGCATAGATGCTAGACTTTCGTTCACATAGACTGGATGGTCCGTTGTTTCTCCCATCTGCTTTGTAGAAAACTGCCTCGTAACTTTCCTTTTATTCAATATTACTTGTTTGTCTGTTCTACGAACGAACTTAACAACGATTGGTGGAGGTAGCTTTTTCATTTCTTTTCTTTTTAGTCTGTGACAAATGTCGATTGCATCTGCTTTTATTTTGTGTCCTAATGCTTCGCTCATTCTACAAATGATTTCTGTTACATCTTCATCCTGTTTTTTGGGTATACCATTTATTTCCATCGTGTTAGATCTTGAGTATTGCTCCATATCCTCGACGCGCTCCTTCAGTTCTGCATTTTCTTTCCTGAGGCTAGCTACTTCTGTTGAAAGCATATCGATGGCGTTAATCGCCTGATGACATGATTCAATTGATCTCCCAAGCTCTAACTCCATTCTTTTAATATTCTCCTTCATCGACGTCTGATTTCCTGCAATTAACTCCTGCGAGTTCTTGAAGAGTCGCCTACTTGTTTCCTGTTGTCGATTCACTAACCATACTTTTGCGACGTGTAGAGGAACAGCTGCTATATCTCCAAATTTGTTTATGTAGTCCGCGTCGTCCTTGGTCATTTTCACACATCCTATATGAAAACTTGCTTCACAGTCGACACATGAAATCAGCTTACCTGTATTCCGAACGGATTTAGAGCAAATAAGACAAGACATTTTTAAATCTTCAAATAAAATATTCACCACAGCACGGTTCACTAGTACGAAACAATTTGTTACAGAACGTTTAAACTTTGCACAGCTGACGCAGCAACCACTCCGATACGACCGCTCTCGTCGAGCTCTCAATCATTACTGAGCTGGAATTGCAAATTATTGTTTGTAATTTTGCCAGGTTTTAGGATTTTCGTACTAAATTCTATTTTAGTTTTTGCAATTCATCATAGTATTGATATTTAATTAATTAAGATATTTTTCAACCATTCTTCACAATCTGTAGCCTTTTTGGTTCTATAATTATATTGAAAGTAAATCCAGCAAATTGTGTTAGTTTTATTTGATTGATTTGTCTGTTTTCAGCTAGAGTATTTACAATCTACATGGACTCTGCTGACACGATTCTTCTGACCAACTTTATCCTCTCAACAGCGCTGAGTACATCCATTGCAGTATCCACTCTTATTCTAAATAGTAAAAACGCAAAACTCAAGTCTTCCTAAATGCAGCATCACGTGTTATACAGTAATATATTTTGCCGAGTGGTTTACTGTAACTAATAGTTTGAGAAAGGTAAACTAACAATTGTAAGGCTGGTTTATCAGGAAGTACTTGTAATTATTAGATTGACTTGTTTTTGAGACTAATCAAATATCGCTATAAATGAGTCATAAGTCCAAGACGCACAGCTCAATTAGTTAGCTTCGAGAGGTAGAAAATAATACTTGTATGTGGTTATCAATTTTTTGTGATAACAAGTTTCAAGTTTTGAAGATAACAATTTTTGTGCACAGTATTGTTTAATCTAAATTTGGTAGATGAGTAGTTTTGAGTTGAGCCTGATGTTCCTCACCTATGATTTGTGATTATATGGATAAAATTGGCTTGAAACTAATGTAGGTAGATTCAACTAATATGAAAACCATATTCTATTCATTTGTATCCTATTACTCTATTTTTACAATAATTGTTTCATGTTTACCAAACCTTCCATTACTCATTACATTAGCAGTTGTACCCAGACTTGAGCTCACAGATCATCATAAACATTGATGTAAGTGTCATATACCTTCCGATTACCGATTAAGAAGGCACTGGCTGACGATTCGATTCATATGGCCATGTACAATACAAAGTTATTATGATGAGAGTAAACAAAAAATAAAGTGTTATAATTTCCTATCAATGAGTTAATTTAATATTAAAAAAACTAAGGTTACAACGGCTAAAGTGCACGTCCAGTGCCAACATACCTGTCATCAAATTTTTGGTTGGGATCGATTTAGTATGTTATTTTGAGCACAAAATCACAAAAAATAAACGGCGCTCACTATTGTTTTTAAAATAAACTAAGTTCAAAGTAGCAGAACTTTACATGCATTTAACCTATAAGTAGCTAAGGTTGGGAAAA